>NC_134452.1:234264-316862 GCF_030867145.1 Opisthocomus hoazin | reverse complement strand
TCTCAGCCCCTCCCCTAACCGTGTAGCCCCTCCCTGACCCCACATAAGCCCTCCCCCTGACCCCTCAGCCCCTCCCCTAACCGTGTAGCCCCTCCCCGACCCCCACATAACCCCTCCCCCCTGACCCCTCAGCCCCTCCCCTAACCGTGTAGCCCCTCCCTGATCCCCCCCTAGCCCCTCCCCCGACCCCAAAGCCCCTCCCCCGCCCACGAAGCCCCGTACCGGGGATGTAGGTGAACTGCAGCTCCCTGGCGACGGGCCGCAGGCGCTGCCGCAGCTGGTGGTACCGGAAGTAAATGACCTTGCCCTTCAGCGCGGCGGCCAGCAGCCCCCCGGGCCCCTCCCCGCCCGCCAGCGCCGTCAGCCCGTAGACGTTGCTCTGCGAGGCCAGGCGGCTGAAGCTGTCCCTCCACCAGCGGGCACCGGGCCGCCATGGCCCGCACCGGGAACCGGCACCGCCGCGGACGGCCCCGCCCCGGGGGCCTTCCGCGGCACGGCGCGCCCGCTGACGTCACCAGCGCGACGCCTGGCGACGGCGCCACGCCCGCGCGGGATTGGCGGAGGGCTTGGGCGGGGGCTCCGCCCTGCGGGGTGGGGCGGGACCTGCGGCTCCGCCCCTCTGGGATGGGGCGGGCGCAGCGGCTCCGCCCTCTGGGGTGGGGCGGGGCGCAGCTGCTCCGCCCCCCGGGGGTGGGACAGGCACTGTGACGCCTGCCTCCAGGGTGTGGCTTTGTGTTGCGACTCCACCCCCTGGGGTGGGGCAGGCAATTCGGCTCCGCCCTTTGGGGTGGGGCTTGTGTTGTGACTCTGCCCTCCAGGGTGGGGGTGGTGCAGCTCCACCCTCTGGGGTGGGGCTTGTTGTGACTCCACCCTCTGGGGTGGGGGCGTGTGCTGTGACTCCACCTCCCAGGGTGGGGCTTAGCGAAGGGGGCGGGGGCCGAGGGGGGCAGCTGCAAGACCCCAGGGCCATGGGGGGGGGCCCAGGGGGAGGACACGGGGTGGGAGCAGGGGCCACAGCCCCGCTAATTAACCCAGCCCCAGGAGCCTTAACGAGCGCGGGGGGGGGGTCGTGTTTCCCCCCCAGGGGGTGCAGCCAGCCCCGGGGGGGGGCTCAGGGGGGTCCCAGCAGAGCCCGGGCCCAGCTCCGCTCATGCAACGCTTTATTGGATGCGGTACAGCGCACCGAGCCCTCGCCGCCATCGCATGCAGCAGCCTTCCTCCCCCCCACTCCTCCTCATGGCGGGGGAGGCGGGGGGGGGGGGCACAACCCCCACCCGACCCCCCCGGCGCGAAGGCAGGGCCATGGGGAGAGCGGAGAACGCGGGGAATATATTACACCATTAAATATCTGCGGGGAGGGGGCCATGTACAGGGGGGGGGTGGGGGGGGTGGCAGAGGGGGGGGAGGGGCTGCGGAATGGGGGGGGGGGGGGATGGGGGACATACGAGGGGGGGGGGGGGCAGGGGGGTCCCTAGCGCAAATCTTCCTCCTCGCCCTGGATCGTCTTCTTGATGCGGAGCAGCATGGTGGTGAGCCACTGGTCCAGGCGGGAGATGGAGTCGTACTCCTTCACCTGCCGAGGAGGAGGAGGAGGAGGAAGGCATCAGCGGGGGACAGGGGGGGCCGCAGGGGGGGTGCAGCCCCCTCCCACCATCAGCTTTGGGGCCAACCCCGGCGTTTTACGCCCGGCCTACCGCATCGGTGTAGGCGTCGATGTTCTGCTCCTCGTGCGCATCCAGCAATTTCTGGAAGAGCGGAGGGGGGGGGAGGGGGTGAGGCCGAGGAGGGAGAACCCTCCCCAAAACCTGCCACCCCCCCCCCCCCAAATAAAGCTTCCTCCGGAACAGCTTGGGGCACGGCGGGGGGGGGGGAGGAGGCGAGGCGGCAGCGGCCAGGACCCCCCGGGAGCGGGCAGGCTGCGGGCGAGGGCGGGGGCTGCCGGCGCTCCGCGGGAGCGGGACGCGAGCCCGGCGCGGGCGCCGTGCCCGGGCGAGGGGCGGGAGGGGGTCCTGCGGCTCACCTTGACCAGTTTGCACTCCCTGGAGTCCGTGAAGGCCGGGAACATCTCCTCGTACTTCTGCAACGGCCAGCTGGGGAGGGGAGAGGGGCTGAGAGGGGGGACGAGCGAGGGGACGGGACGAGGTGGGGACAAGGCGGGAGGGTGGGGGAGAAGCTCGGAGGAGAGAAGCGAGGGGATGGGGAGAAGGTGGTGGGGAGAAGCAAGGAGAGGAGATGGGATGGGGGAGAAGCGAGGGGGATGGGGGAGAAGGTGTGGGGAGAAGCAAGGAGAGGAGATGGGATGGGGAGAAGTGAGGGGGATGGGGAGAAGGTGGTGGGGAGAAGCAAGGAGAGGAGATGGGATGGGGAGAAGCGAGGGGATGGGGAGAGGGTGGTGGGGCAGAAGCAAGGGAGAGGAGATGGTGGGGGAGAAGCTTGGAGGGGGACAGAACGGGATGGGGGACAAGCGAGGGGATGGAATGGGATGGGGAGAAGCTCAGAGGAGACAAGTGAGGGGATGGGGAGAAGGTGGTGGGGAGAAGCTCAGAGGGGACAGAATGGGATGGGGACAAACGAGGGGATGGAATGGGACGGGGAGAAGCTCAGAGGAGAGGAGATGGGATGGGGAGAAGCTCAGAGGAGAGGAGATGGGATGGTGAAAAGGTGGTGGGGAGAAGCAAGGAGAGGAGATGGGATGGGGAGAAGCGAGGGGATGGGAGGGAGAAGGTGGTGGGGAGAAGCAAGGAGAGGAGATGGTGGGGAGAAGCTTGGAGGGGGACAGAACAGAATGGGGAGAAGCTCAGAGGAGAGGAGGTTGGGATGGTGAGAAGGTGGTGGGGAGAAGCAAGGAGAGGAGATGGGGATGGGGAGAAGCGAGGGGATGGGGAGAAGGTGGGTGGGGAGAAGCAAGGAGAGGAGATGGTGGGGAGAAGCTCAGACATGGTGGGGAGAAGCTCAGAAGGGACAGAATGGGATGGGGAGAAGCTCGGACATCATGGGGAGAAGCTTGGAGGGGGACAAGATGGGACGGGGAGAAGCTCGGAGGGGACAGAATGGGATGGGGACAAACGAGGGGAATGGGATGGAATGGGACGGGGAGAAGCTTGGAGAACAGCGAGGGGATGGGGAGAAGGTGGTGGGAAGCAAGGAGAGGAGATGGCGGGGAGAAGCCCGGAGAGGAGACGGGACAGGGAGAAGCGAGGAGAGGAGATGGGACAGGGAGAAGCTTGGACATGGCGGGGAGAAGCTCAGAGGTGATGAGATGGGACAGGGAGAAGCCCAGAGAGGAGGTGGGACGGGGAGAAGCTGGGACATGGCAGGGAGAAGCCCGGAGAGGAGATGGGACTGGGAGAACCTTGGACATGGTGGGCAGAATCGAGGGATGGGATGGGTGAGAACCTTGGACATGGTGGGCAGAATCGAGGGGATGGGACGGGGAGAAGCTTGGACATGGTGGGCAGAATCGAGGGGATGGGATGGGGAGAAGCTTGGACATGGTGGGCAGAATCGAGGGGGATGGGATGGGATGGGGAGAAGCTTGGACATGGTGGGCAGAAGTTTGTAGAGGAGATGGGACGGGGAGAACCTTGGACATCGTGGGCAGAATCGAGGGGATGGGACGGGGAGAACCTTGGACATGGTGGGCAGAATCGAGAGGATGGGATGGGGAGAAGCTTGGACATGGTGGGCAGAATCGAGGGGATGGGATGGGGAGAACCTTGGACATGGTGGGCAGAATCGAGGGGATGGGATGGGGAGAAGCTTCGAACATGGTGGGCAGAATCGAGGGGATGGGACGGGGGAGAAGCTTGGACATGGTGGGGAGAAGCTTGGACATGGTGGGGAGAACCTTGGACATGGTGGGCAGAATCGAGGGGATGGGATGGGACGGGGAGAAGCTTGGACATGGTGGGCAGAAGCTCGTAGAGGAGATGGGACGGGGAGAAGCTTGGACATGGCGGGGGAGAAGCTTGGACATGGTGGGCACAATCAAGGGGATGGGATGGTGGGGAGCAGCCCGGCGACGGCGGCCTGCTTCTGGGAGCTTCTTTGGAGTGGGGACCCCCCACCCCAGCCCACCCCCCCGTCCCCGAGGGGCCGCGGCGCCCCGCCCCGACCTTGGCGTTGAGCATGTCGACGCAGAAGTGGCAGAGGGCCGCCTTGAAGAAGTACTCCTTGGCGCTGTACTTGAGGAGGGGGCTGTCCATGGCGCTGGTGCCCACCTGCGGAAGACGACCGCGGGGGGCTGAGTGCTGGGGAGGAGGAGGAGGAGGAGGAGGAAGAGAAGGTCCAGACCTGCTCGTAGATCTCCACGGCTTTCTGGTACTGCTCCAGCTGGGCCGCGTACGTGGCCACCTTCAGCAGACACTTGTTGGCAGAGCTACGGGGAGATGGAGCCGGGGAGGGGGGTCACGGAGCCGCCAGCCCACTCCCACCGCAGCACCGGGGGTCCCCCGAGGAGCCCGGAGGACCCCCGCACCCCCCCCCAGCACAACCCTCGCCGGGGTCAGGAGCGAGCAGCGAGGATGAGGAGGGCAGGCGAGCAGCGGCGAAAAGACCCCCGGAGGGGGGAAGCGGGTTTGGAGACGGACCCCCGGCCGCCGAGCCGGGCCGGGGCGCCGATCCCGCCCGGAGCCTTTACCTGTTGGACTCTTCGCCCTTGTAGTAATCGGCCGCCTGCTCGTAGTGGGCGATGGCCTAGGAGGGAGGAAAACGGGTCAGAAAATATAATATCGAGATAAATCTCCAAAAACACGCGGTGTTCGGGGCGGGGGAGGGGAACCCGGCTTCGCCCGCCCCACGCAGCTCCGGCCGCCATCTGCCCAACCCCGGCCCGAGGCGGCAGCCGGCCGGCAGCTCCCCGCCGAGCCGCGCTCTCTCGCCAGGTGGGGGGAAAAAAAGCGATTTATTTTCCTTTCCTCCCCCCATTCCGCCGGGCAGAGCGTGGAGAACGGCCCCTCAATTAACCCGGGAAGCCCTAATTAGCTCCACGCGGGACGAGGAAACTCGTTTCTCTCCCCAAAACAAATCTGGTTATTCCCCAGGGGAAAATAAACGCCAAGGGAGAACGCGGAGCCACGGGGCTTTGCGGGAAGCGCCGGAGCCTCCGGCGTCGCCGCCTTCCACCGGTCGCGGCGATTCCTCCTCCGATCCAAGCGTCCTCGCGCTGCCCAGACGCCCACGTAAGGTTTTTTTTTTCCTCCTCTCCCTCATTAACCGCGGCGTCGAGGCCGCTCCGAGCGTCCTCTCCGGCCGGGGAGCGTCGCCGGCATTCGGCTCCGGGGTCCCGACCGCGTCCTGATCCCCGCGGGAGCGCGAGGCCGCGGCGGGCGGGCGGCGTTTTACCTTCTCGATGTCCACCAGCTCCGTCTCGAAGATCTCCGCGATGGAGATGTGGTGCTTGGCGGCGATGGTGAAGCGGCCCTGGGAGCGGGATAAGCGGGGAGGGGGGTTTGCCGGGTGGGAAGAGCGCTCGGAGCCGGCGGGACGCGGCGCGGCCGGGCTCGGGGGAAGGGGTCCGCGGCGGCGAGGAGCGCAGGCGGGCGGGCTCACCATGTCGGTGTAGATCTCGATCGCTCTGATCAAGCAGTTAATGGCCTCTGGGGAGAGAGGGAACGGAGCGGTGAGGCCGCGGCGGAGCGAGGGCCCCCACCGCGCCGCGGTGACGGAGCCGTCTTCGCCGCCGCGCCCCCAGCGGCACCCCGCGGCCGCCGATCCGGGCGCCGGCGCTGCCGCGGGTGAGGCTTCCAGGGCAGGGTCCGAGCCCACCGCGCCGAGGAGCCCGCTGCTCCGGGGAGTTGCTGCTGCTCCGAGGAGTTGCTGCTGCTCCAAGGAGTTGCTGCTGCTCTGAGAAGCCACTGCTCCAAGCAGTTACTGCTCCTCCAAGGAGTTGCTGCTCCTCCAAGGAGTTTGCTGCTGCTCTGAGTAGCCATTGCTCCAAGGAGTTGCTGCTGCTCCAAGGAGTTGCTGCTGCTCCGAGAAGCCATTGCTCCAAGGAGTTGCTGCTGCTCCGAGAAGCCATTGCTCCAAGGAGTTGCTGCTGCTCCGAGAAGCCATTGCTCCAGCTCTGAGAATGTGTTCTTGCTCCGAGGAACCACTGCTACTCTGAGGAGGGGTCGCTGCTCCAAGGAGGTGTCGCTCTGAGGAGCCATTGCTGCTGCTGCTTCCGAGGAACCATTGCTCCAAGGAGTTGCTCCGAGGTGTTGTTCTTGCTCTGAGTAACCACTGCTACTCCGAGGAGGTGTTGCTGCTCCGAGGAGGTGTTGCTCTGAGCAGCCATTGCTGCTGCTGCTCCGAGGAACCATTGCTCCAAGGAGTTGTTGCTGCTGCTTCAAGAAGCCATTGCGCCAAGTTGTTGCTCCAAGGAGGTGTTGTTGCTGCTCCAAGGAGTTGTTGCTCCTGCTCCTAGGAGCCATTGCTCCAAGGAGTTGCTCTGAGGTGTTGTTCTTGCTCCGAGTAACCACTGCTACTCCGAAGAGGTGTCGCTGCTCCGAGGAGGTGTCGCTCTGAGGAGCCATTGCTGCTGCTGCTCCGAGGAACCATTGCTCCAAGGAGTTGCTCCGAGGTGTTGTTCTTGCTCTGAGTAACCACTGCTACTGCCAAGGAGGTGTCGCTCTGAGGAGCCATTGCTGCTGCTGCTCCGAGGAACCATTGCTCCAAGGAGTTGCTGCTGCTGCTCCAAGGACCCTTTGCTCCAGCTCTGAGGATTTGTTCTTGCTCTGAGTAACCACTGCTACTCCGAGGAGGTGTCGCTGCTCCAAGGAGGTGTCGCTCTGAGGAGCCATTGCTGCTGCTGCTCCGAGGAACCATTGCTCCAAGGAGTTGCTCTGAGGTGTTGTTCTTGCTCTGAGTAACCACTGCTACTCCGAGGAGGGGTCGCTGCTCCGAGGAGGTGTCGCTCTGAGGAGCCATTGCTGCTGCTGCTCCGAGGAACCACTGCTCCAAGGAGTTGTTGCTGCTGCTCCAAGGACCCTTTGCTCCGGCTCTGAGGATTTGTTCTTGCTCCGAGGAACCACTGCTACTCCGAGGAAGTGTCGCTCTGAGGAGCCATTGCTGCTGCTGCTCCGAGGAACCACTGCTCCAAGGAGTTGTTGCTGCTGCTTCAAGAAGCCATTGCGCCAAGTTGTTGCTCCAAGGAGCTGTTGTTGCTGCTCCAACGAGTTGTTGCTCCTGCTCCTAGGAGCCATTGCTCCAAGGAGTTGCTCTGAGGTGTTGTTCTTGCTCCGAGTAACCACTGCTGCTCCGAAGAGGTGTCGCTGCTCCAAGGAGGTGTCGCTCTGAGGAGCCATTGCTGCTGCTGCTCCAGAGGAACCATTGCTCCAAGGAGTTGTTGCTGCTGCTCCAAGGACCCTTTGCTCCGGCTCTGAGGATTTGTTCTTGCTCCGAGGAACCACTGCTACTCCGAGGAGGAGTCGCTGCTTCCGAGGCAGGCGCGTTGTCTTCCCCGGGAGAGGAAATCCGGCAGGCCGAGGGCAGCGCGAGCGGCTGCTGCTCCGAACACAAATCTCCGGGAGATTAAGCAAATCCTCCGGGAGATTAAATTTGTTTTCTCCTCCGGTTATTTCGTTATCTCCTCCGGAAAAAAAAATCACCCCAACCGACCCCGCCGCCACGAGCGGCGTCCGCTTCCTCCGCCGGATCACCAAGCCCGGAACGTTCCGCTCCGCAGCTCACGAACTGCGACCGAAAGGCTTTCCCGAAGCTCCGGCGTCGGGAAAACCCGATGGCACCCAGCAAGGACGTTGCCTGCCGAGGCGGCCGTCACCTTCCCGGCGGTTCCGGAAACGCCGGAGGGGAGGAAACCACCGGAACCCTCACCTTGCGGATCGGCTTTCTTGAAGGCGTTGCCGGCGTCCACGAAGTTGGTGGCCCGCGTCGTGCTTGCTCTGCAGCTGCAAGTGGAGCCGCGCCGCTTGGCAGAAGGCGTTCCCTGCGGCTGCGGGGGGAGAGGGGGAGCTCGGCGGCGCGGAAAACGCCGGGATGGGGCTGGTTATCCGGCTCCGAACCGAGCCGGCGCCGGAGAGCGATCCGTTGGTCCGCGTCCGGCTTACGTACCGCTCCAGTTCTTGGCCATTTTGAACATGTTGGCGGCCCGGGCGTAGATGTCGCACGCTTCTTCTATGCGGGAGGAGCCCCTGGAAGCGATGGGAAGAAGCGGGAAATTCCTGCCGGGAAGCTCGAGCCCGGCAACGGATCAAACCATCCCGGCATCAAATAAAACGAAATATCACCCCAGCACCCCAAAACACCACCCCAGCACCCCAAAAACACGACCCCCAGCACCCCAAAATACCGTCCCAGACCCCCAAAACACCTTCCCAGACCCCCAAAAACACCTTCCCAGCACCCCAAAACACCACCCAGCACCCCAAAACACCACCCCAGCACCCCAAAACACAACCCCAGCACCCCAGGGACACAGCCTGTGCCTGATGGAGCAGCCTCCGGCACCCCAAAACACCCTCCCAGCCACCAAAATACCACCCCAGACCCCCAAAACAGCCTCCCAGCCACCAAAATACCACCCCAGACCCCCAAAACACCCTCCCAGCACCCCAAAATACCACCCCAGACCCCCAAACACCCTCCCAGCCACCAAAATACCACCCCAGACCCCCAAAATATCCTCCCAGTGCCCCAAAGCTGCCTCCCAGTGCCCCAGGGACACAGCCTGTGCCTGCTGGAGCAGCCTCCAGCACCCCAAAACACCCTCCCAGCCCCCAAAATACCACCCCAGACCCCAAAAACACCCTCCCAGCACCCCAAAATACCACCCCAGACCCCCAAAACACCCTCCCAGCACCCCAAAACACCACCCCAGACCCCAAAACAGCCTCCCAGCCCCCCAAAATACCACCCCAGACCCCCAAAACAGCCTCCCAGTCCCCAAAATACCGTCCCAGACCCCCCAAAACACCCCTCCCAGCACCCCAAAACACACACCCCACACCCCCAAAACAGCCTCCCAGCACCCCAGGGACACAGCCAGTGCCCGCTGGAGCAGCCTCCAGCACATCAAAGCACCCTCCCAGCCACCAAAATACCACCCCAGACCCCCAAAACACCCTCCCAGCACCCCAAAACACCACCCCACACCCCCCAAAACACCCTCCCAGCACCCCAGGAACACAGCCTGTGCCTGCTGGAGGAGCCTCCGGCACCCCACAACACCCTCCCAGCCACCAAAATACCACCCCAGACCCCCAAAACACCTTCCCAGCACCCCAAAATACCACCCCAGACCCCCAAAACACCCTCCCAGCACCCCAAAATACTACCCCAGACCCCCAAAATATCCTCCCAGTGCCCCAAAGCTGCCTCCCAGTGCCCCAGGGACACAGCCTGTGCCTGCTGGAGCAGCCTCCAGCACCCCAAAACACCCTCCCAGCCCCCAAAATACCACCCCAGACCCCCAAAACAGCCTCCCAGCACCCCAAAATACCACCCCAGACCCCCAAAACAGCCTCCCAGCACCCCAAAATACCACCCCAGACCCCCAAAACAGCCTCCCAGTCTCCAGGGACACAGCCAGTGCCCGCTGAAGTGGCCCCCCGGTCCCCCAAAATACCCTTGTGGCCCCCCCAAAACACCATCACAGCCCCCAGGGACATGGCCAGTGCCCGCTGGAGCAGCCTCCAGCCCCCAAAAGACCCTCATAGCTCCCCAAAACAACCATGTGGCCCCTGGGCACACAGCCAGTACTCACTGGAGCAAGCCTCTGGTTCCCCCAAAATAACCTTGTGGCCCCCCAAAAACACTATGGCAGATGCTGGGGACAGAGCCAGTGCCCGCTGGAGCAGCCTCTGGCCATCAAAACACCCTCCCAGCCCCCAAAAACACCCTCCCAGCCCCCAAAAACACCCTCCCAGCCCCCAAAAACACCCTCCCAGCCCCCAAAAACTCCCTCAACACAGAGCCTGCGCCAGACGAGCCCCCAGCTCGCAGCCCTCCGGCTCCGCCAGCGAGCGCGTTCCTCTGCCGACGTGGCCGATTCCGACCACGAACCCCGGCCGGTGACTCAAGCGAGGTCGTCACGGCCGCGTTTGTGGTTTGGGGGCAATTTTTAAACATGAGCTGAAGTGGTTTTGCTCACGTTTCCTCACTCCCCCTAGAGAGGTGGCAGGGTGACTCGCTGGAGGCGGCATCTCCACCGGATCGGATCGGTTTGAGCAGGGAAGTTCTGTCCCCCAAAAAGGGGGCAAAGGGGCCAGGTCCGGCCCCCCCAAAAAGAGGGCAAAGGGGCCAGGTCCGGCCTTCCCCAAAAAGGGGGGCAAAGGGGCCAGGTCCGGCACCCCAAAAAGGGGGCAAAGGGGCCAGGTCCGGCACCCCAAAAGGGGGCAAAGGGGGCCAGGTCCGGCACCCCAAAAGGGGGCAAAGGGGCCAGGTCCGGCACCCCAAAAGGGGGCAAAGGGGCCAGGTCCGGCACCCCCAAAAAGGGGGCAAAGGGGCCAGGTTCGGCACCCCAAAAGGGGGCAAAGGGGCCAGGTTCGGCACCCCCAGAAAGGGGGGCAAAGGGGGCCAGGTTCGGCCCCCCAAAAAGGGGGCAAAGGGGCCAGGTTCGGCCCCCCAAAAAGGGGCAAAGGGGGCCAGGTCCGGCCCCCCAAAAAGGGGGCAAAGGGGCCAGGTTCGGCACCCCCAAAAGGGGGCAAAGGGGCCAGGTCCGGCACCCCCAAAAAGGGGGCAAAGGGGCCAGGTTCGGCACCCCCAAAAGGGGGCAAAGGGGCCAGGTCCGGCACCCCCAAAAGGGGGCAAAGGGACCAGGTCCGGCACCCCCAAAAGGGGGCAAAGGGGCCAGGTCCGGCACCCCCAAAAGGGGGGCAAAGGGGCCAGGTCCGGCCCCCCCCAAAAAGGGGGCAAAGGGGCCAGGTCCGGCCCCCCCAAAAAAGAGGGGAACGGGGCAAAGCTCGGCCCCAAAAAGAGGGGAACGGGGCAAAGCTCGGCCCCAAAAAGAGGGGAACGGGGCAAAAGCTCGGCCCCAAAAAGAGGGGAACGGGGCCCCGCTCGCTGCCACGCAGCAACCCCCCCACCCCCACGGAGAACAGACCCCCCCTCATGGGGCGGGCGACGGACTCGTGCGCGGCTACGAAAGCGCCCGGTTAATGCCGAATTCGGCCACGCCGAGCGCTGCGGCCCCGCTCCTCCCCTCCCCTGGCACCGCGGCTGTGAGAAGCTGGAGGTCGAGGCGGGTCCCCCAGTGCCCCCCCTGAAGCTCTTAACACCCCTCCCCCTCGGCCGGCACCCCCAAAGCGCCCACCCCACAGCTCACTATCTCCCAGAGGTCCTAACACCCCCTTCTCTGCCCCCCCCCCACCCCCCCAGCACCCATCCCTCACCCCAAAGCCCCACCAAGGGCCCAGCATCTTCATCCCAAAGCCCCCCAGAAACTCCCTACACCTTCTCTGCCCCCCCCATCACCCCCTCAGCACCTACCTCTCACCCCAAAGCCCCCCCAAGTGCCCAGCATCTTCATCCCAAAGACCCCCCACAAACTCCTTACACCCCCTTCCCTGCCCAAAAGCCCCCCCGAGGGCCAACATGATCCCCCCAAATCCCCCCCCGAGGGCAAACATCTTTATCCCAAAGGCCCCCAAAAGCTCCTTATACCTTTGTCCCTGTCCCCCTGCACCCCCATAGTGCTCACCCCCACCCCAAAACCCCCCCACTGCCCAGGACCCTCAGCCCAAAGCCCTCCAGAAGCTCTTTAGACCCCCTCCCTGCCCCCCATCACACCCCTCAGTGCTCACTCTCACCCCAAAGGCCCCCCCAGAGCCCGGCATCTTCATCCCAAAGCCCCCCACACCCCCTTCTCTGCCCCCCATCACCCCCCCAGCGCCCATTCCCTCACCCCAAAGCCCCCCACCGCCCAGGACCCTCAGCCCAAAGCCCTCCAGAAGCTCTTTAGACCCCCTCCCTGCCCCCCATCACCCCTCAGTGCTCACCCTCACCCCAAAGCCCCCCCCCAGGGCCCAGCACCTTCATCCCAAAGCCCCCCACACCCCTCCTCTGCCCCCCATCACCCCCCCAGCGCCCATCCCTCACCCCAAAGCCCCCCACCGCCCAGGACCCTCAGCCCAAAGCCCTCCAGAAGCTCTTTAGACCCCCTCCCTGCCCCCCATCACCCCTCAGTGCTCACCCTCACCCCAAAGCCCCCCCCCAGGGCCCAGCACCTTCATCCCAAAGCCCTACACGGCCCTTTTCTGCCTCCTTTCACCCCCCCAGGGCCCACCCCTCACCTCAAAGCCCCCCAAAGCTCCTAACGCCCCTTGCCTGCCCCCCATCACCCCCTTAGCACCCACCCTTCACCCCCCCAAGGCCCAGCATCCTCAGCCCCAAGCCCCCAGCCCCCCCTCCCCGCCGCTGTCAGGCCCCGGGGGGGGACCCACCCCGGCCGCACTCACCCGAAGAGGCCGGCGAAGAAGGACTGGGAGCCGCGGACCTTCTTGTCGGCCTCGGCCAGGAGCTGCAGCGCTTCCTTCTCCTTCCCGGCCTGGTCCATGGCGGCCGCCTGCAGCCGCGGCGCCCCGTCTCACGTGACTCCGCCCCGGGCCCCTTCCCGTCTCACGTGACGCCGGCGCCGCGCCGCATTGGCGGGCGGCGCCCACGTGACGCGGGCGGCGGGGAGGAGCAGAGCTCCTCCCCCCTACTCGGTTTCCCCGCCGCGGGCGGGGAGCGGCGCCCCCTGGCGAGCGGGGGGAGCGGGCGCCCGCAGGGGGCGGGGCGGGGGAGGTGACGTCGCCCCCAAAATGGGGCATTTCCGGCCGTTTCGGGCGCTCTGACGCGCGCGAGTGACGCAGCGCTGACGCAGGCGGCCGCGAGCCGCTCAGCCCGCGCCGGTGGCGGGCCCGGAGGGAGCTCGGCCCAGCTCCCGCATCGCCGCCGTGCTCCCCCGCTGACGTCACGGCCCTCCGCGCTGACGTCACGGCTTGGCGCCCTGACGTCACTGACAGCATGGCAGCGCTCCTCCCTGAGCTGCAAGAGCAGTGATGAGGGCCAAGCGCTGACCCAGGGGTCATGACGACGCGGGCAGCACCTCCAACATCTAACGAACCCCGGCTAATTAGCACAGGCGAGTGCACGGCCACGCGACCCCGGCGCTAACGAGCGCCACCAACCCACGCGACCGCGGCCACGGCGCTAACGAGTGTCGCCAGCCCAGCAGAAGAGCCCGGGATTAATTATTGCCCAGGGGAAAGGGGAGCCGGTGTCCCCACTGACGAAGGCGGGCGCGTTTAACGAGCTGCCACTCATTAACGGCCTCCTCGCTTCCCGCCGCGGGGGTTCGGCGCGTGCCGGCCGCGACGCCGGAGGCGGAACGCCGAGCAGCGGTGCGCGCCGGCCAACGGACACCGGTTTTGGGGCAGAAACCCCTGAAAACGGCAACCGTCGGCGACTGGAAAGGCGACGGCGCTGCGATCTCCGGCACCGGCAACGCCACGGGACGGAGATGAGGGAGCGGCTGCGTGGCCTCGCCGCTGCCGGCGTTCGGTTGCGGCACGGTGAAATGCCGGCGTTCACCTCGGCGGTGTGAGATCCTGACGTTCACCTCGGCGCAGTGAAGGCCCGGCGCTCGCGGCGGCGCGGTGAAAATCCCGGCGCTCGCGGCGGCGCGGAGCACCCGCCGACTTTTCCAGCGGCGAAACACCCGGTTTCATCGTCACCGCGAGCTCCCCGGCAGCGAGGTGACGGCGCTGGCGTGGCCTCACCGCGCGCTCAACGTCGAAATTTTACCTGACCGAAAGCTCCGCGGCGCAGTGGGGCCTCGCGTGCCGGCGGCCTCATTCGTCCCCCGCGTCGCCAAGACCGCGATGGGCGACGCCAGCTCGCCCCGCGTGCCGCAGCTCTTGCCGAAACGCCCCAAGACGGAGGGCGAGGGCGCAGAGGCGAGGCCGAAGGAGGAGGCGCCAGAAGAGGCGGCGGCGGCGGCGCTCGTCCCGCCCTCGCTGCGAGGTACGTGGGCGCCGTTTTGGCTGTTTTCGCCCCCAAAGTGGCGGTTCACCGCCACGCTGAGACCGCCGTTGTCCAAAAAGCCGTTTTTTTTACCAGATCCTCACCCCTGCAGGAGAGAGGTTGTTTTATTCAGGCGCGGCGGACACATGGCGCACGCCGACGGCTGGCTTCTTCGTTACGTTTATACGTTAAATTCACGCTAATTAGCGAAGGGACGCTCTTAACCGCGAACCCTCCCCCCCTCTCTTCCCAAGAACGCGTTCTCCTACGGCGTGGTTTAATTAACGTCGCGTTTTGTCTCCGCAGAGGAAACGCCGCTCGCCTTCGGCGCCTTCGGCATGGCGGCCGCCGCTCTGGCACCGCCGTCCCGGCGGAAGAGGGAGAAGGGCGCGGAGGGGGCGAGCGCGGCGCTGTCGGTCGACCGGCGCAAATCGAAGGTGTGGAATTACTACGCCAAGCTGGGGGACGCCTACGTGGAGTGCAACGTCTGCAAGAAGCAGCTCTCCTTCCACAACAGCACGACCACCATGCGGGAGCACCTCGTCCGGAAGCACGGCATCCGCGACGCCTTGCTCTCCCACCTGAAGGACGAGCAGGTGGCCGAATCCGATTGCGGCGGAGCGGAAAACGTCGGGAAGCGCTCTCGGCAAACGCCGCCGGAGAACGGGTTTTACCAGGCGGAAGCGCGGAGCGACGTGATCCTGGAGTTGGTGCTGGAGATGATTTTCCGCGATCTTCACCCTCTCTCCGTGGTGAGGGACAAAGGGTTCGGGCTCCTCGTCGGGTACCTGGAGCCCGGCTTCGCCCTGCCGGCGCCGGCGCAGCTCGCCGGCATGCTGCGGCACCGGTACGGCGTGGTCAAGCAGCACCTGGAGCGTTACCTGCAGACGGCCGAGGCCGTCGCGGTCTGCGTGGAGCTCTGGGCTTCGCAGCTCAGCCAGAGCTACCTGAGCGTCGCGGCCAGCTTCGTCGACGGGGAGTGGCGGCGGGCGCGGTGCATGCTGGCGACGCAGCGGGCGCACGAGGACGAAGCGGAGGGCGGTTTGGGGGAGAAGCTGCACGCCGTCCTTCGGGATTTCGGGCTGTCGGGAAAATCCGTCTTCTGCGTGGTGCACGACGGCCCGCGGGGCGCGGCGGCGGCGAGCTGGCAGCCGCTGCGGAACGCCTACGGGTGGAGCGGGCTGGGCTGCGCCGCTCGCACCCTCCACCTCTGCATCCGAGCGGGGCTGGAGGTGGAGCAGGTCCGGGAAGCGTTGGGCATCGCCCGCGGAATCGTGCGGTTCTTCCAGCAGGACGCCAGGGCCAGCCGCTCCTTGAACAGCAAGCTGGAGGCCATCAACAAGAGCAAGCTGAAGCTGGTGATGGACGCGGGCTCGCGCTGGATAACCACCGTGGAGATGTGCGAGAGCCTCTTGGACCTCAAGTGGGCCATAATGTCCGTGCTGGAGGAGCAGCCCAAGGGCGCGGCGGCCGTCCGGAACTTGGCCGACCACCAATGGAAGCTCCTGCAGGACCTGGTCCCGATCATGAGGACCATCAGGATCGCCACGTCCTTCCTACGCGAGGAGCAGAACGCCTCCGTCTCTTCTCTGATGCCGTGCGTCCACGGGATCGTCGCCGCCATCGGCCAGCAGGCGGAAGAGGCCGGCACCGTCATCAAGACGGTCGTGGGCAACATCAGGGCGGAGCTGACGCGGCGCTGGGGGCTGGCGGAGGACGAGAAGGTGCTGGAAAACCCGGCGGTTATCGCTTCTTTCTTGGACCCTCGCTTCAAGGAGATGCGGTTTCTCAGCCCCGGGCTGAGGAGCGCGCTGCACGAGAGGGTCAAGGCCATGCTGTCGCAGGTTTTCAGCCACCAGTGCCCGCCTGCCGCCCGGCCCTGGGTGCCGGGCTCGGATTATAAAGCCGAGGGCGGAGAGGCGGGCAGCCCGCCGCCGGCTCACAAGGCCGGGAGCCTGAGCGCCGCGCCGCAGAGCGTGTACGACATCCTGCTGGGGAAGGATCCGGCCGAGAGCATGCCCGAGATCCACCAGCAACTGGAAAACTACATCGTGGAGCCGCTCTGCAAGCGCAGCACCGACCCGCTGGACTGGTGGAAGAACAACGAGCGGCGCTTCCCGGCCGTGGCGCGGCTCAGCCGGCGGTACCTCGCTGTGCCGGCCACCGCCGTGCCGCCCGAGCAGGCCTTCGCCGCCGGCGAAAGCGCCCTGGAGCAGCGGCGAGCCGTCCTGGCGCCGGAGAACCTGGATCAAATTCTGTTCTTGCATCAGAATTTTGACTTTTTAGAGTCGCTGAGGAACAGTAACGAGGCTCGGAGCAGGAGCCTGCACTAACGAGGGCGGAGGGGTGCGCGCGGAGCCCTCCCACGGGGGTTTAGTTGGCGCGAGGGGCTTTCAGACGCCGGCCCAACTGCTCCACCACAGCTACCCAGCACACAGGTTTTATTCCAGACTCCTGCCTACATATTTTTACAATCGCTTTGGCAGCGCCCGCAGCAAAGAGGGAGTTGGGGAGGAGGGGGGAGCTCGCCGCCGCCCGCCAGCGCTCGCTCATTCACCCAGCACGGAGGAGCCGGCTGTCCCAGTTTGGCTACCGGGGCTCGACGCAGTCGCTCGCTGCCCGAGCCCTCTGCTCGTCCCTGGGCCAGGCCTAAAGCCCCGAGCGCGTTCTCAAGCTCCACACGTGCTGGGGGGGGGGGGGGTTTCCACAGGTAAACGGCGCTGACTGCGGCAAAGCTGGGGGGTGAGAGCGGGGTTGGCCGGGTGTCGGGCTGCCTGCCTGGCGATGCTGTTGTCCCACGTGGATGCGGCAGGCGGGTGCGCCCACGCCGTTAATTCATGCACGGGCACCGCATCGCTGTTTGCCAGTGCCGGCCGGCGCTGGGGTTCTGTGGAGGAAGGAAACGTTTGCGTTGGGACCGGGAGGCGAAGGAGCTTTGGCACAAGGGCGAGGCCCAGCCTGGTGCCCGGCCTCCGCGGGTTTGGGCATTGGCCCCGTGCGAGGGCAGCGCCGGGCGGGCATTCCGCTCTGCCGAAGGGTTTGGCCCCCGTCAGAGCGGGAAGAGGCTGTCCCAGGGGGGGTTTCTGGCCCGAGGGAGTGCCGAGCTGTGGCAAAATTCCTCGTGGCACCCCCCTCGTCCTTCACGTGCCACGGGACTGAAGATAAAACAAACTAGTTGAGCGGGAGGGCGCGTGGCGGGGTTTAAACCTCATCCTGCCCCGAGGCCTGGCCGTGCCCAGAGGCTACGGGAGGCTCACGTGTTTGTCCCAAGAGGGGAAACCAACCTCGCTGCTTCTCAGACATCTGTCCCCAGGAGGCGGTTGGCATCTGGGTTCCTCCATCTCTGCCCCATTTCTAGAACGCTTCTGGGGCCCCTTGACCTTCCCGAGACGCGCAGCCAGCTCCCGCGGGCGATGGATCTTCATGTGCGAGTTCCGGCTGTTGATCTTGTCAAACACCCTGGAAGTCAGAAAACAAAGTGGGATTTTTTTTAAATGCCGCCTTTTTTTTAAGCCAGTAAACAGCGTTAGAACAAGCGTCCTCATTTCTATTTCTGTGCGTTACGATGCGGGGCGCGACTGGGTCGTCGCTTCGTGAGGGACACCGGCGGTTAACCGGGAGATCTTTGGGTTGAAAGTCAAACAGAACGGCCCACGGCGGGGGGAACCCTTCGCCCCGCTTCCCCCCCCGTTTACACCTCTTCTAGCCCAAAGCAGCAGGTTTCGAGACCGAAAGATCGACAGCTACCTTTCACACGCCCCGCACGGAAACACGCCCCGGTTGCCGGCTGCTCTGGCCCGGTGCAGGGACTGGTCGGGATCGCCAGACGGGCTGACCGTGCTGCACGGCTGCTTTTTGGAGCCCCTTTGCCGTCTCCAGGGGCTCTCCTGAGGCGGGAAGCGGGACCTCTTCTTCAGGCTGCATGCAGGCTGCTGGGCAGAGGACAGCTGGTCAGTTTTCCCCACCTTATTGTAAAGCTACTCCGCAGAGTAAGGTTCTCCCAGCGGCGGCAGAGCGGGCAGCACCCAGCTGCCCCGAGGAGCAGCGCCACGCACAAACCCCCAGCAGTTTTTCTACCTCTTCTGTAGCCTCTTCCATCTGAGCCTGGCCTTTCTTCAGCTTTTTCCCTTGGCCTCCAGCTCGGCTGCCGTGAAGTTTTTTTTGTTTTTTCCACATGTAGTAATACTCCACACACTGCGCCACGCTCTTAGTCTGAACCTGTTACAAGAAAACCAGAAGCGATGGAGAACGGAGACGCCGCGGCGAAACACTGAAAGCCCAGGCGCACAACCAACCCGGCGAGCGCAGCTTCTCCTCCCCCCGTTCTCCCCGGTTATCGCAGCGCAACGCAGGGGGGAGGGCGGACGGAGAGCCAGCCTTCCTCCTCGGAAAAGGCCGCCGAGAGCTGCGGCGAGGGCAGAACCGTGCGCGTCACGCCGGCGGGCCGCGTAACGTTTCATTATTGGTTTGTTATCCCCGGTATTTTGTACTAGAGGTATGAACTCTTTGGTTGTAATCACGCCTTGGGGCACATCAGGTCGCGGAGCGGTCGCTTTCCGGCGCTAAGAGGCAAACGCGCGTTTTCAGAGCAGGGGACTCCCACCCACAATTCAAACTGCGGCACTCCGGCTTCAAACCGTCGAGGCTGCCAGCCCCAGATCCGCCTCGGCCCAACGGCTTTACCTTCTTCTGGATCAGGGAAAAATCCTTCTGGTGTGCGGAGAAAGCCTCTTCAAACAGCTGCTTCTCCAGAGGCGTCCACGAGTCCGAACCTGGTCCCAAAGGCACCGCGCAGGTCGTGAGCTCGGCGCCATTTATTAGTCCCCCATCAACAGCTCTGCCCCGACTACCGCCGCGAGTTCGTTAGCGACAGCAGAGCGAGCCCCGCACGATGCACAGCGCCGGCACAGCCGAAGGGAAGAGCGCACGGCTCAGCGCGCGTCTCCCGTTGGGTGTCACGGCAGGGCAGCGGGCCGGGACACGCGGGCGAGGCGTTCCCCACGTGCAAAAGCACCGCAGACGACTAAAACCGGAGGGCTTTGCGGCCGCCTCCCCACCCCAAAGAACACCGAGTCGCTGCCGGCACGTTTTCCGCAACAAACTCTTGAACCCGCGCCCCGGGAAGGGAGCCGCGGGATCTGTTTGCGCCCCGGGTGAAGGAACGAGCTCGGCGCCCAGCTCACCTGCGTAGTGATAACCAGCCAGAGGATGGCAGGCAGATTTCCCAGGCCCCCCAGACAGCAGCAGCTCCAGAGCCTCCTGCAAGAGGGAAGGTGAAAGGGCTCTAGGTTCCCCCCGAGGCAGGGTAAAACAGTAAATTCCCGCTTTTGGCTGTTTTCTACTGCGGCGATTCGGCCCCGGCGCAGGAAGATTTGGCTTAGCAACAGCGTGGGACGTTTATCTGGAGCAGCCCTCGGGCCGGATCTGACTGGGTTCCTCCAGTCCCAGCACGCGGGGCAGCAGGACGCAGAGTCCCCAGCCCATTTACAAGCTCTCCTTCGCACCCCAGGACAGGGTCTGCGCTTCCGAGCGGCGTTAACACGGGCTGCGGCAGCAGGCAAGAGCTCCGCACGCTGAGCAAGGAGACCACGCTCCAGCCTGCGGAACGGAGAGCTCGGAGCCGCTCCCAGCTCCCACCAGTACCAGCAGCTCTCCCAGTCCGTTAGCAATTATAACCCAGTGGCTGCTTCTTACCAAAATGTTGCCTCGTGCCTCGTGCAGACAGTGCAAGGCCAGCTCCACGTTCGGTCCTCGCCCCGGCGTGACGCTGGAGTGGGCCATGTTGAGCAGCTCCGTCACTGCAAACGCAACGAAAACCAACAGAAAGTCAGCTGCTGCCCAGAGAGGAGGGAAGGGGCGGCACGAGAGCGAGGGACAAGGGACCAAGAGCGAGCGACAGAAGACTGAGAAAAGGCGCAGAAGAAAGTCCGGCGTCCCAACTAGCCGGGTATCACTGTCGCGACCTCACGAGCAGCTTTGGGACCGATAACTCCGGGGACAAACCTCACTGCTTCCACGAGCTGTGCCAAGCACCTCTCGTGGAGGACGCTACCGAGAGTGCGACCGGAATTATCGGTTCTCTGTTCCACCAGAACCGAGCAGGCTCCTTCCCACTAATGCCCCCGCCCGGGAAGGCGGAGAAAAGAAGGGAGGGACTCGGAAAGCACAAACAGCTGCTGTGGAAACGCGGGATTTTGGAACACTGGTCTCTCAGGAGCGGCCCTGGGAGAGAAGAGAAGCGTCACAGAAACCTCTGTCCGGGCTCTCCGGGCTAGTCGCGATGTCTTCCCCGGGCTTCCACACCAGCGACGCTGCCTCCTCCTCCTCCAAGTGCGAGCGGTCCTGGAGCTCTGGTATCTCCGCCTGAAATCGCCTGCCAACCTTGAGGTGCCTGAAGCAGGAAGAAAGAGGAGGCAAGAGAGGCGAGTCAGGAACAGACCCAGCACGACGGCACGCGGCCGCACACGCTCGGCAAGAGGGGCCATGCAACGGGCAGGGCTCGGCTGCGACACGTGCGGCGCGTACACACCACGCTCTGCCCAGCAAAGCGTTACTAACTCTCCACCAACAACTTCCAGGCACTTGCTGGCACCAACAGCATCGCCCTGCGACCCCCGGAGTCCTTTTGGCCCCCCATCAACCAAGGTTTGTTCTGCCGGCCTCAAAACCTGACAACGTTTGTGAGCTTCGCGTGGAGACTTACGGCGAGCAACGAAAAGATGAGAGAAGGCTGCGACCGCGGACAAAAAGAGACGACACGGTGCAGAACGAGGGAGGCAGGCGTCTCGGTTTATGCCGCCAGCCTGACCAGTAAAGGAAGGCAGTGCTTCACTGGGATAGCATTGGGAATTTCAACTGGCAACTTTGTTCCGGCCAGTACGCGGGATCAGCCAGCTTGAAAACCCGCTGTCAGCCTCGCCAGCGAGGCAGGGCCAAGCGAGAGGATCGCGGGAGGGAGAAGGTCAATGTCCAAGGCCCGAGGCCTGCGCAGCCCCGGCGCTTGAGCCAGCCGCAGACCGAACCCTTGGCTGCGGGGCCCTCGCCAACACTCGTGGTTAGCCTGACTGCCAGGCCATCGCTCACAGCTGAACGTACCCTGTGGGGTGATCCTCCTCCGAGCAAAACCGACAGCCCCAGCCCATTCTGCCTGAAAGATAGGAAAAAACACTCATGATAGTAAAAATCCACTATTCTGCACCGTCCTCTCACCTTCCTCCACACCCTCATCGTCGCAAACCACTACCTGTCCTCTCGCAGTTCGCCTCGGTGCAGTGGAACGGCTCGCTTCACCTGGGAGCTCGCGACGGACACTCGGATATGACTGCGCAGCTGTGCCTGAGCACAGGTCAGATGCCAGCCAGGGACTGAGCAGCTCGGGCTCTTATAAGCACCAGCGGCCTGGTTCCGAGCCTGGCAACCCGGTTCCGAGCCAGAACACGCAGTCACAAAGGGGAGCTCTGTTCTGAGCCCCGGTTCCGAGCCTGGCAACCCGGTTCCGATCCGGAACACGCAGTCACAAAGGGGGAGCTCTGTTCTCCCAAGCAGCCGAGCCCCGGTTCCGAGCCTGGCAACCCGGTTCCGATCCAGAACACGCAGTCACAAAGGGGAGCTCTGTTCTCCCAAGCAGCCGAGCCCATATGGGTAGGCACAACTCCAGCTCGCCCGTGGCCTCTGAATGACTCCGGGTGGCAAACCACGGAGCAGAAGCCGAACCCAGAGGGAAACCGCGCTCACTGGGCTGCTGCCCCCGACACACAGCTGCCCAGCGTAGCGTCTTCGGCACGGCAGGGCTGTTTTGGCATAACCGCCACGGATTTTTAACACTTCAGCTAAGATCCATTTGTACCACGGTTTTAGGACAGGGCTGTTGCGGTGTAACCACCACATATTGTTAATACTTTGGCCAAGATCAATTTGTACTGCGGTTTTACGGCCAGATTGTTTCGGTGTAACCACCAGATATTGTTAATACTTTGGCTAAGATAAATTTCTAACCCAGTTTTACATCGGGACTGTTTCCACGTAACCACCGCAGGTTTTTAACACTTCACCTAAGACAAATTCGTACCGCAAACTGGTAAAATAAAACCAAGTTCGTTACTCCTAAAGTGCTACCTGTAAATGTCCGTGTTTCCATCGGCCTGCGGACGGTGCAGTAATTTATCCTACAGGAAGGTGGAAACTGTTTTAATTTATACCCTCTGGATCTCGGAGAAAAGGGCCGCGGGGGCAATTTTCTCTTCCTGGAGCCCGCACGACAGCCAGCCAGGTTCTTTCCACTTCTACCACCGGTTGAGTGCGGGATTTTGTTACCCACCACGGCACTGAGCAGCCGGCTGGGATCACCGCTAGCGGAGGAGGAGCGGCGGGCGCTGAAGGAGAGGCCCGATCCCTCCCGCATGCGGCTGAGCGTCGGGTGCGGCGCGTACGCAGAGCGCTGGAACAGGTCTCGCAGCAGCTGGGCCCCCAGGAACACGGGCGAACGGAGCTTGCTCTGGTAGCACCCTCCCGTCCGCGGCTGGGCTTCCGGCACCGAGCTGGGATGGAACGGCATTTCGGCTGCCTTGGCCTCTCTCCCTTTTTCTGGTGCAAGCCTTCTCGGAGGTCCCTCCAGCCAGGCTTTCTTTTTCAGTCACCTGCACACACAATTCCAAACAAGCCGTTAAATCCCCGTTTGTCACAGAAGAGAGGCACAACAAGTTCAAGGCACTTGAAAACACAGAGCAAAAAGCTCAGTACGGCACAGGATTTTTATCCGGTTTTCCTCTGGACTTGCAGTGCCAGGATTTATTATTCCGAGCTCAGTAACGAGCACCAAATCCCAACACTCGTGTGCGGAGCGCAGCCAGAGGAGCCTCTGCCCCAGCCCTTGCTCCTGTCGACGGCTCTGGGAAGCCAGCAGACACACTCACGGGAACAGGAGCTGTGGAAAAGAGCCCTCAGCGAGTTATTTTGTAGTCAGAGAGAGTGCTGAAAGGGGAAAAAGAAATAAAATTCTGAATTAGCCTTGAAATTCTTTAAAGTGCCTAGCAAAATTCCAAGTGTTTCCCTAGGCTTTAAGGCCAAGTGTCTCTCCTGCACCGTGCTGATGATACTTCCCTCGTCACCTTTTATTTTCAGGCAACTCGGGGCGATTCGTGGGTTATGTGTTTCCAAGAAGTTACCCAGACGGACCCCGGAACCTTTACCAAGCCCATTACTGCAGAAATTACCCCCAAGTCCGTCACCGCAGCTCACACCCTCAGCCACCACAGTCAGGCTTACGCCTTCCACTCGCACTTCCCCGCTGCCAAGTGAGAAAACACTGGAAGCCGCAGCAGCTTTCGCAGCAGGGCTATTACTCAGGGACGCCCACCACCCAACACCCACCCAAAGGGCTCCAGCAGCACCCTCAGCCTGGGTCCCGCTCGCTCATCGGAGCTCTCGGCACACAGGACAAGTCACGCCACAGCTCCGATCTCCATCCCCTGCAGGCAGCTTCCAGGGAATCCTCACCACCTTCATTCAAATTCCCGCGAAAGCAGCGGCACCGAAGGAT
Source organism: Opisthocomus hoazin (assembly GCF_030867145.1). Lineage (NCBI taxonomy): Eukaryota > Metazoa > Chordata > Aves > Opisthocomiformes > Opisthocomidae > Opisthocomus > Opisthocomus hoazin. The sequence goes on along the minus strand of NC_134452.1, from coordinate 293,380 downwards.
CCTGCTTCCTTTACCTGCCGATCCTTCCTCCTTTGCGGCGAATGCCGCTGCTCCGCGCGAAGACGCCCGCGGCTCTGCAGCCCATTCTCGGGGTACACCAGCCCAGCGCCGCGCCTGCGGAGAAAGCCGCTGTCACAGTCGCTGCCGTCAGCGGGAGCAGCACCGGTCCCATTGCTAAAGCAAAAAATCGAGATAAAGGGATGGGAAATTAACATGACGAAGGTAATTAATTAACGTTACGAAGTTAACAATTCATTACACGAATCGCACCCATGAACATTGCATTTGTTTTCTTTCCAAGCCACCCCACAGGGCGGGCTTTTACATACATGAGCGGTTAAGTTACCCACTCCCCCCCGGAGAGCCTTTTGCTGAAGGCGCTCTCCTTTCAAGCGCACCCCTAGAAAAAGCCCCTCATGCTTCTTCCCTTTCAGACAGAATTTGAAACGCGAAGGGAACTGGACAGAAGGTCTCCTCGCCGCGTCAGGCAAAGCCAGTGAGGGAGATGTTTGCTACACGTTTAGCACATCTGTCATTTTAACGCCTTCGTGGCTGCCGTTTCCAGCTGGAGAGCAGGCTGCAAGGACTCTTTAGAGAAAGAAACAACACGTTCCTGGCTCGGATATCATTTTAGGGAAACAGGGCAGGAGGGAAAGTCCCATGAAAGAGCGGTGTTACAATTCTCATCTGCTACAGCTTGTCAATTTGAGTGTCATTTTACAGGAGAAACAGTTTCAAAGTGCCTCAACCACAACAACCTAAAAGCCATTAAAAAAACCCCCGTGCATCCACCTCTTTACCCCAAAAATCTTTCCACGTAACGGACTGTGACAACTACAGAAAGCTACTGAGCAACTCCGGCGGCTCCGATCCGCAAGACGCCCTTGGAATTCAGAGAGAAGGCAGAGCGCGGCGCGCTCACCGTGCTGCGAGGGCCGGCAGCCCGCCTCGTCGAGGAGCTCCACGGAGTCGCAGCCCTTCGCCAGGGACAGCCAGAGCGCGTTTACATCGGCCTCCAGAGCATCGCTGGCCGCCGCCGGGAGGCCGGGCACTGCGCCCAGGCCGCCCAGCCCCGTGTACACCTCATCTGTTGCGTTTAGGCGCGAGTCGTGGTCCAGAGCCTGGCTACAGACCAGCCCCCGGCTTGTGGAAAACCTGCGGAGAGGCATCTCCAGCTGAACCGCGTTCTCGGCGCCCAGGGGGTACCGGTCCATGGCCACTGCCGACCGCACAGCCCGTTAAACAGCGCTTCGATTCCACCCACGGCAAAACTCGAGGGCGCGAGGACAAGGAGCCTCCTAAACACAACGTAAAAAGAAAAAAAAGTTAAATAAGATTTGATGTTACTCACCCAACCCTAACAAACATCACCACTGGCCCCGTATCAACCGCATCTTAAAAGCGAAGAGAACAGTTGTGTTCCGATCCCCGTTGCAGACCCAAGGCAAGCCCCAGCCTTCTGAAGCAGCTGCGGCTCCGCAGGCAGGGCTGCAGAGACAAGGGGTTATAAAAAACTGCACTATGGAAAAGGGGAGAAGTGGTTTTTTTCTGCTATGCTGGAATAGGAGAGGAGGCTGCAGAGGGCTGGGGGTCGGGGGGGCTCTCCCTGAGGGAAATGGGGCTCCGAACCTTGCTGGAGGCTGCAAAGGGCCGGGGTTGGGGGTTGAGGGGGGGCTTTCCCTGAGGGAAACAGGGCTGCCGGCATTGCAGGAGGCTGTGGAGGACTGGGGCAGGGGGTGAGGGGGCTTTCACCGAGGGGAAAAAGGGGCTCCCAACCTTGCAGGAGGCTGCGGAGGGCCAGGGCTGGGGGTTAAGGGGGGCTTTCCCTGAGGGAAATGGGGCTCATGGCATGGCAGGGGGCTGTGGAGGGCCAGGTTTGGGGGTGAGGGGGGGTTTCCCTCTGAGGGAAATGGGGCTCATGGCCTTGCAGGAGGCTGTGAAGGGCTGAGGGTGGATTTCCCTGAGGGAAAAAGGGGTTCCTAACCTTGCAGGAGGCTGCAGAGGGCCGGGCTTGGGGTTAAGGGGGGCTCTCCCTGAGGAAAATGGGGCTCATGGCATGGCAGGAGGCTGAGGAGCGCTGGGTTTGGGGGAGACCTTTGCCTGAGGGAAATAAGGCTGCCGGCATTGCAGGAGGCTGTGGAGGACTGGGGCAGGGGGTGAGGGGGCTTTCTCTGAGGAGAAAAAGGGGCTCCCAACCTTGCAGGAGGCTGCAGAGGGCCAGGGCTGGGGGTTAAGGGGGGCTCTCCCTGAGGGAAATGGGGCTCATGGCGTTGCAGGAGGCTGAAGAGGGCTGGGGGGCTCAGGGGGCTCTCCCTGAGGGAAACGGGGCTGTTGGCATTGCAGGAGGCTGCAAGGGGCCAGGCCTGGGGGTGAGGAGGGGCTTTCCATGAGGGAAATGGGGCTCATGGCCTTGCAGGAGGCTGCAGAGGGCTGAGGGTGGATCTCCCTGAGGGGAAAATGGAGCTCCGAACCTTGCATTAGGCTACAAAGGGCCAAGGTGGCGGGGGGGGGGGGGGGGGCTCTCCCTGAGGGAAAAGGAGCCCCCGGCCTTCCAGGAGGCTGCGGAGGGCCGGGCTGGGGGGTGAGGGGGGCTCCCCCTCAGCAGAGCCCGTGGGGAGGAGGCAGCCGGGGGCCACCCCAGGGCCGAGCCCCCTCTCTCCAAGGGAAGGGGGAAGCTCCAGCCGCCCGCGCGGGGCTGCCCGGGACCGCAGGAGGAGGAGGAGGAGGAGGAGGAGGAGGAGGAGGAGGAGGAGGAGGAAGGGGGGGGGGGGTGGTGTTACCCTCAGCGCCGCCGCCTTCACCCCTCACCTCGCGGCCCCGCCCTTCCCGCCCGGCGGCGCCGGCGCATGCGCGCGGCCCCACGTGACGGGTGGCGGGAAAAGGCGGGCAGCAGGGGCAGGGGGCGGGCGCCATTTTGTTGGGGGGGGGGGGGGGGGGGGGGAGGGGAGTCGGTGGGGGTGGGCCAGGGGAATGGGTGTTATGGAGGAGGAGAGGAGGCTGGGCGGGATATGAGGTGAGTGGTGAGGGTGAAATAAAGGTTTAAGGGACCGGTAGGGTGGGAAAAGGGGGAGGATTGGGTAGGGAATGGGGGGGGGTGGGCAGGTGGGCTTGGAGGGAAGTGCATGGGGGGGCCTGGGGCTGGAAACCTGAGGTACAGGGCAAAACTGTGAGGAAAATCACGTAGGGAAGGGCCAGTCTGAGTGTAGTTTTAGCTAAACTTCAAGCATGGAATGATGACGTGTGCCTCTTGCCTGCGCTTTGTGCAGGTTGCCTCGGGATCAGTGTTTCACCCAGCCTGCTTGTTCCCCTGTGAGGTGGGGAGGGGGCTTCGAGGGATGGCCGTCACCTCTCCAGAGCTGGGGGCTGGGAAGCACCGCCAGAGCCCCTGTTCCCGAGGAAGGAAGGAAGGAAGGTAGGGGCTTCACCTTTTTGTTTTATTTCCCCACTGTTTCTTTCTTTCCTGTTAGGGGGAATGTGCCCTGGCTGCCAAGAAAGCCAGTGGGATACTGGGGTGCATTAGGAGGAGTGTGGGCAGCAGGTGGAGGGAGGTTCTCCTTCCCCTCTGCTCTGCCCTTTTGAGGCCCCATCTGGAGTCCTGTGTCCAGTTCTGGGCTCCCCAGTTCAAGAAAGACGAGGAGCTACTGGGGAGAGTCCAGTGCTGGGCTCCCCAGTTCAAGAAACATGAGGAGCTACTGGAGAGAGTCCAGTGCTGGGCTCCCCAGTTCAAGAACGGTGAGGAGCTACTGGAGAGAGTCCAGTTCTGGGCTCCCCAGTTCAAGAACGATGAGGAGCTACTGGAGAGAGTCCAGTTCTGGGCTCCCCAGTTCAAGAAAGATGAGGAGCTACTGGAGAGAGTCCAGTGCTGCGCTATGAGGATGAGGAGGGGACTGGAGCATCTCTGCTACGAGGAGAGGCTGAGGGAGCTGGGCTGGTTCAGCCTGGAGAAGAGAAGGCTGAGAGGGGACCTTAGAAATGCCTCGAAATATCTGCAGGGTGGGGGTCAGGAGGATGGGGCCAGACTCTTTCCAGTGGTGCCCAGCGACAGGACAAGGGGCAACGGGCACAAACTGGAGCAGAGGAAGCTCCAGCTGAACCCGAGGAAGAACTTCTTCCCTCTGAGGGTGCCGGAGCCCTGGCCCAGGCTGCCCAGGGAGGCTGTGGAGTCTCCTTCTCTGGAGATATTCCAGCCCCCCTGGCCGCGGTGCTGTGCCCCCTGCTCTGGGTGACCCTGCTTGGGCAGGGGGCTGGGCTGGGGGACCCCAGAGGTCCCTGCCAACCCCGCCATGCTGGGGTTCTGTGATTCTGATGTTAATGTCAGCAGGACAAATGTTAGGCTGCTGCTGCATCCTTCATTGCAATAATGCTTTAGCTGTACTGGTGGAAAAGCTCCGTTACTGGTCTCTGGGTCTCAGTCTGGCTGATGAAGCAGCCCCCTGGATCCCAGCACAGCAATGTGAGAGAAGGGGAACAAAAAAAACCCGCCTGAAAAGTGAATAAACTGATTGAAAATCAGAAAGGTGCTGCAGCAGCTCCCGCAGGCTGGTGAGGAAAGCAGGAATCGCCTGCGAGGGGACCGGGAAAGCTTTGGCCCTTTGGGCGTCATCCCATAACGCCGGTTTGGGATTCTCTCCGTCAGCGGCTGCGCCTGCTGAGCAAACCCCAACGGAGCAGCGTTTGGGGGTTTCGTTTGGCGCCGATCTCCCCTCCGGAGTGCGTGTTCACCTCCCCGGGGGGGGAATACTGATTAATTAAAGCGCTGCGTGATGCAACAGACACTTTATTTCTTAGGGAGAGGGGTTTTGACCTAACTTTGTGTGGTGCAAGGGCAGCACCGGGCGGGCATTCCGCTCTGCCAAAGGGTTTGGCCCCCGTCAGAGCGGGAAGAGGCCGTCCCGGGGGGGGTTTCTGGCCCGAGGGAGCGCCGAGCTGCGGCAAAATTCCTCGTGGCACCCCCTCGTCCTTCATCGTGTCGGCCACACTGGAAGCTCTGCTGTTGAGGACAGCTTTGGTAGAGCTGCCACAACTAGAGACAAAAAAAATCTTCCTTACAAAGATGTTATTCACGCTTCCTGCTTGGAAGTTGTTAAAGAATTTATTGCACAATTTTGGGGTTACTCTAGGCTTGCTGCTTTATTCGCAGCTTGGAGTTGGGCCGTCTCCTCAGCGAGTGGCAGCTCTGTGCTACATCTTAACACCTTATACACCCTGTTTGACACAGTTACACAAGGGGTAAAGTCCGCCACAAATATCCCCTGCGTCCCCAGGTCTCAATTTCTTCGAAAAAGTCCGTTAATCTTCTCGGTCAGCGTGTTCCGCCGAGTTCTGCTGCGGATCTTGGAGCCCGTGGAGCCATCCCGTCAGGCCACCGTCTCCACCGGTCTTTCACCCTTCCTCTGCGGAAAGTGTCTCAGGGTTCTGTTAGATGTGTATTTTAAAATTCCCTATTCTTACTGATTTCTATGATTGATTTCTGATTGATTCTATGATTATCTATTCTTATTTATTCCTCAGTCTATCTCTGTCTGCGCTAGACATCAATAATCCTGTTCCTGTTCTACAACAGTAACTGCATTCTATCACTATGGTTTAATATATTTATTTCAACTTAGCTTTTAACCTTTCCACCGAAGTTTTTCAGCAGAAACCACCCCCCCCGTTCCGTGGGCGCTGTCGGTAGCAGCACCCGTCAGGGGAAGGTGCTCGTCCCGTCCCGTGGGCTCGCCGAACGACGGCTGGCGGTGCCTCGCTGCCAAGCGGGGCGTTTTCAGGCGCTCGATTCCGTTTCGCTGCGGCGAGACTGAAAAATAAAAGGAAACAGTTGAGCGTGAGGGTGCGTCGCGTGGTTTAAATGGGTTTCTTTGTCAGCGCTGACGGCGGGGTTCATCTTTTTCACCCCCCCTTCCTCTGATCCAGCAGCCCGGAGTCCGGATCCTCCGCCGGCACCGTGCCCGGTCGACGGCTCCCGGCGTTGCGGCAGAGCGACGGCGAAGAGCGGCGATGGACGGCTGGGCTGGCGCCGCGCTTTTATAGCGTAACGCCCCAAAATAAACCCCCGCGAGGTCCCACCCAGGTACGAAGGGAACGTAGATCCAGTTCAAATCCAGCCAATCCAGGGGTATAAACAAAGCCCCAAGCCCGGCCTCTCGCGGATTAATTACTCGCACTGGTCAATCCCATCTCACCCGCCTAATCAGGGCGCGGGCGAGGCGCCCGGTCCTGCCTCCCCCTGCCTGCACCCCGCCAATCGCGAGCGGAGCCTCAGCGCCGGCTCGACCAGTTTGTAACTGGGATGGCGAGGACCCTGGGCTGGGCCGGGCGCTGGGCTGCCCGGGCGCGCCGGCGGCGAGCCGCCTTCGGCTCCAGCCCAGCGAAAACCCAGCCAGGACGGGGTGGTTTTTTCCCCCCAGCTTGCGTCGAGCGGAGAGGGGTTTAAGCGCTGCCTCTCGACGCTGAGGCTGTTAAAAATGCGATTCTTCGCTCTATAAAGTGAATATTTGTGAGATATCGTAGCGTTTTAACGACGCGCTGCCTCCGCGCGCTTCGCTCCGGGCTTAAAGCCGTGATTTAAGCGCGGTCGCTTGAACACGGTGACTTCCACCGCAGGTATCGCGCCGTGCGCGCGCGGCAGGCAAGCCCCGTCCTCCCTCGCTGCTTTTATCCCAAATATTTTTGTTATTTTCCATCCCAGCATTCGGGAACGAGCTGGAGAAATTTTTTAATTTTACAAAGGGGCGACAGAACACCGGGGGAATCAAAGTTTTATGGGAGAAAGTTGCTCGCTGACGATGTAAATCAGCAGGGTGACGGCCGCTGGGTCAATAATGCTTTGGGTGCCCGGTGCGTGTGTTCTTTATCGGGGTGCCACAGTTCCCCGAGAACGTTTTATTGGTTTATTTATCTATAAAAATAATGCAGGGGTAATAATTAAGAATAATTAAAAAGCTGGGTCCTCAGGGGTGCCCGTGGGTCTTCACCAGCCTGGTTTGGGGGGGGCTGAAAAAACAATCTGGAAAAAAATAAATAAACAGGGGGGTGCGTGCTGCCCCTGGGTTTTGGAGAGCCTTGCTGCAATTAATTAATAAAATCATATTTAAACACCAGGTTTTCCCAGCAGGGCCCGGTTCTGCTGCTAATGAATGGGGGGGGGGGGTGAGGGGCTGAGCCCCTTCCACCCTCGGCTGCTCCGCTCAGCAGATCCCCTGCTTCGGGGGGGGGGGGCGTTCCCCCTGCTTCGGGGGGTGGTTTCCACCCCACTGACCCCAGGGTTTTTCTCCCTTTGGTACAGAAACGGGTCCCCAAGCGATTCCTGAGGCCTGGAGCGCTGGTGAGGGACATGGCAGGGTGACTGGGAAGGTGCGTTCCCCCCCTTCTGACCCCCAGTGTTGCCCGCAGCCCCTCTAAAACTCACAGCATCCCCAAGCCCCCCCTAAACCCCTGGTGTTGCCCCCTGCCCCCCAAAAACCCACAGCATCCCTGAGTCCCCCCCCAAACCCCCAGCGTTGCCCCCAGCCCCTCCAAACCCCAGCGTTGCCCCCTGCCCCCCCTAAAACCGACACTGTCCCCTGCCCCCCAAAAACCCACAGCATCCCCGAGCCCCTAACATTGTCCCCAGCCCCTCCAAACCCCAGCGTTGCCCCCTGCCCCCCTAAAACCCACACTGTCCCCTGCCCCCCAAAAACCACAGCATCCCCGAGCCCCCAACGTCGTCCCCCGCCCCCCCAAAAACCCACACCATCCCCAGCCCCCTCAAACCCCCAGTGTTGCCCCCGCACCCCAAAACCCGCAGCATCCCTGAGCCCCCTCCCAACCCCCAGCATTGCCCCCTGCCCCCCCTAAAACCCACAGTCCCGTGCCCCCCCAAAAATCCACAGCATCCCCGAGCCCCCCCCAACCGCCTAGTGTTGCCCCCGCCTCCCCTACACCATCCCCAACCCCCTCAAAGCCCCAGCGTTGCCCCCTGCCCCCCCCAAAACCCGCAGCATCCCCGAGCCCCCTCCCAACCCCCAGCGTTGCCTCCTGCCCCCCCAAACCCGCGGCGTTCCCGGGCCTTGAGCCCCTCCCTGACACCCCCCCGAGCCCCCAAAGCCGCAGCGTCCCCCGGGCCCCGAGCGTGTCGTGTCCCCACCCCAAAAACCCGCAGCGTCCCCGGGCCCGGGGGGTCCCGGCAGCCCCCTCCCCTCCCCCGGGGGGGGGGGTCCCGGTGGCCCAGGCCGCGCTCTGCCGGGCCCCAGGCTCGGCTCGGCCTTCCCGGGGGGGGGCGTGGCTGGGATGGGGGGCGTGGCGTATGCAAATCGCGGGCCCGGGTTGGGGGGGGCGGTGAGCCCGAGTTCGGGGGGGGGGGGGGGGGGAGGCCCCCACGGTGTGCGTTAATTTTCGCCCGGCCGGGCCCGGGTTGCCCCCGCTGCCGCTGCCCCCGTGGTAGCGGCCGTGGGCCCGGGCGGGGCGCGGGCCGGCGATCAGGCAGCGCGCTGAACCCCTATGTGTCGGTGCCTGGCGGGGTCCTGCCTCCGGAGCCCGTGCGGGGATGTCTGGGAGACCCCGCGCCGACCGCTGCTCAAACATCACGGTGAGTTTCTTTACAATGCAGCGATTTCGCTTTAAATCGCCTTAACTCCGCTACCTGCGGCGGGACGGGGGGGGGCTGCCCCCCCTCCTGCCGGCCACCGGCCCCGCCGCCTCTTCCCCCCCACCCCCCGCCTCCCCGCCTTCCGCCATTCCCCGCGTCCCGGCCCCGCCGCCCCCGGACAGCCTCCCGGTGCGGCGGCTGCGGGTCACGTCTCCCGGAATACAATGTTCCTCCCCAAAAAGGAGAAGGCCTCCCCCCACCCCCCCAGCCCCACCCCACGACCGAAAAGAGGGGGCGCCGATACCCCCCCCCTCTCCAGGGAAGCGCCCTGCTCGTCCCCACCTCCTCCCCGGGGTTGGGGGGGCGGGGGGGGGGGGGCTCGGGGAGAGGCCGCCGGTTCGCGTTGCTCGGTGCTGCTGTCTCGGTGGCGGAGCTTCCCCCCGGCCTTGTTGTCCCTCCGCCGCCCCGCTCCTCTTCCTCCTCCCCGGGGAAGATGCCCTCGGACGGGTCGGGAAGCGGAAGGTTGGCGGTGTCGGGATCGAACCCTTCCGTCGTGAGGGAAACCCGCGAGCACCGGCCTCCCCGCCCCGGGGAAACGACGAGCTCGGGCTCCGGCCTGCTCCCGCCAACCGGAGCTGGGCGCAGGGGGAGAACGCGGACGCTGCCGCTGGTTGGGAGTCGCTGCGTGGCTTTGGGGATCGAACGGGTGCCCGGCGACGCGTTGCGGCTCCCGAGTTTCTCCTCCGTGCGTTAAAAAAACCAAAAATCAGCTGAATAAACTCCAGTTCGCTGCTCTCCAAACCCTCTCCCTAGTTTTCATTCACCTGCCGCTCGCGGCTTCGTTCCGAAACGCGTTTGCCGTCCGTGCAGTGTTTTGGCTTTGCCTTTTTGCCTGAACGATTCCGAACGTGCCGCGGTGGTTTTGGTTTCTGGGGGCTCCGTAGTTTTCCCGATATTCACGTACGGCGCGCCGGCGTTCCTCCCGGGGCGGTTTTTCCCTCCGTTTGGTTGCGGTAATTCCGTATATCCCTCGGTCCTGGTGCCGTTTCGGTCTCTGGACCTGCCGTTCGTCGCCGTAACTTGTTTTTCGCGTCGCTGAAGAGCGGTGGCTGAACTGATGGAAGGTGTCTTCGACCCAAAGGGAAACTGAGGCACGGGGAGGGGGCTTGTCTTATCCCCCCCAAGCTCAGCTGCGGCGGGACCCGGTGGGGAGCGTGGACTGCTCCCGGGTGACGGCCCGCGGCCGACGTCGCGCTCGCACGGCGCTTCTGCGGCCGTGGCACCGCTCGGAGCTGCCTGCTGCCGCGCCGGGTGTGCGGGGAGGGTGCTCGGGGGGCACCCGTGGGCCGGGCCGGGCTGGCGACGAGCTGCTGACCTAACCATGTCGCTTCGGGCGGTTTCCTCCTCCCCTGGTGTCTGCGTCAACACTGTTTACGTCTGAATGCTAAATTATCGAACTTGTGCCGTCGAGGAAACTAATTGTGCTGGTCTGTTATTATTATTGCTTTTATGGTTATTAATTATTTCTAGGAGAGGGCAAGGTAGCAGGGGCACCCGTAGCCCGGTTGTTACCCAGCAGCGTTTCTTGTTTAGCCTCGGGACGTCAGGCAGGTGAAGGATCGCTCGCGCCGCCGGGATTTCGCAGCGAGGAATCTGTCGGTTTATTTTTTTTATTTTTGGGGGATTTTTTTCTGACAAATCGCCTGGTTCGCTGTCAACCTCAGAGCGTGCCTGCTGCTGCCCGCTTCGCTCCCGGGGCGATGCGAGCGCTGGGGCTGAGCTGCTGTCTCTCCATCCTCGGGTTCTTCCCTCTTTTTTTTTTTTTTTTTTTAGAAGCAGTGGTGAGGATGAGGAGGGAAAGCCGCATTCCGGTTCCGGAAAGAGGGCTCGATCCCTGTAGGGCTGCACGAACGCTCCTCGGCAGCAGCCAAAGGCTCTTTTCCTGCCGATCCCGTGCCAGCGGCGAGCTGGAAGTTCACCGCTGCTTTTTCTCGGTTTGTTGCGGGTGGATTTCTCGTAGCGGGCAGCTGGGGACGCGTGGACCAACCGACGCTAAGACGTGGCGGTCTGGCCGGTTTATCGGGATGCGAGTTGTCGTCGCGGCCCCCGTCTCAAAGCCGGACGCGTTCTTGACCTCGGAGCGTTGCGACGTGGGATTCTGAGCGCCGCGGTTGTCCGATCTCCCCCCGTCCCCGCAGGCGCGGACGCCACCTGGGCTGGGACCCCCCGAGTGAGTGCGGAGGATGGGTGTGGACTGCTGTGGGCACATACAATTTTTAATTTATTTCCTCTTTATAGAGCTGGAGCTTTTCCCTAGACAGCGGGGTTTGTGCAGGTTCCTGCTTCTCTCTTCCAAAACACTCCGCGATTTCGCTACCGGGGGAGAAATCCCACGATCTGAAGGCGCACGGTAACTCTTCTTCTCTTCCTCTCCGACAATACAGAATCACACAGAATCACAGAATAGTAGGGGTTGGAAGGGACCTCTGTGGGTCATCTAGTCCAACCCCCCTGCCGAAGCAGGGTCACCTACAGCAGGCTGCACAGGACCTTGTCCAGGCGGGTCTTGAATATCTCCAGAGAAGGAGACTCCACAGCCTCCCTGGGCAGCCTGTTCCAGGGCTCCGTCACCCTCAGAGGGAAGAAGTTCCTCCTCATGTTCAGACGGAACTTCCTGTGCCTCAGTTTGTGCCCATTGCCCCTTGTCCTGTCACTGGGCACCACTGAAAAGAGCTTGGCCCCATCCTCCTGACACCCACCCTGCAGATATTTGTAGGCATTTATAAGGTCCCCTCGCAGCCTTCTCTTCTTCAGGCTGAACAAGCCCAGTTCCCTCAACCTCTCCTCGTAGTGGAGATGCTCCAGTCCCCTCACCATCCTCGTAGCCCTCCGCTGGACTCTCTCCAGTAGCTCTTCATCCTTCTTGAACTGGGGAGCCCAGCACTGGACACAGTACTCTAGATGAGGCCTCACCAGGGCAGTGTAGAGGGGAAGGAGAACCTCCCTCGTCCTGCTGGCCACACTCTTCTTGATGCACCCCAGGATCCCATTGGCCTTCTTGGCACCCAGGGCACACTGCTGGCTCATGGTTAACCTGTCGTCCACCAGGACACCCAGGTCCCTCTCCACAGAGCTGCTCTCCAGCAGGTCCACCCCAAGCCTGTACTGGTGCATGAGGCTGTTCCTCCCCAGGTGCAGGACCCTGCACTTGCCCTTGTTGAACCTCATCAGGTTCCTCTCTGCCCAGCTTTCCAGCCTATCCAGGTCACGCTGAATGGCAGCACAGCCTTCCGGTGTGTCTACCACACCTCCCAGTGTGGTTTGACCCAAGTCCCTTCTTCCCATCCCTTTAATAAAAACCAGAGGGGAAATTGTCTCCGGGGTCCGTCGTGCGCCAAAGAAATCACTTTGCAGCAGAAAAAACAAAAAAAAACCCCACGTTTTGGCGACAAATAAACATCCTCTGCGGGTGCGAGGGCTTCGCTCCCGCGTCTCGTGGGGCGGGGAAACCCCCCCGTCGTACCACGTCCTGCGGGGGTTTAGTCCTCGGATGTCTCGTGAGGTCTTTTTTGAGTAGAAAGAGGCTGTTTCTGTAAGTCTAGGGGAGCGCGGCGAGTTTTTCCGTGGAGCTGCTGCGGGGGCTCGACGCCGGCTGGCTTGCGTAACGCGTTTCCCGTTGCGTGGACGCGGCTGGGGCGTTCGGAGCGCTTTCCTCTTCTTCCCGAGGAAAAGAGCTTGGGGGGAACGCTTTGTGACTCGGCGTTTCTTTCCACTCGGCTTTTCCCGACGCGAGAGACTGAGTGCTAAATTTAAGCCTCCCCCGGGGAAGAGAAACGTTCGAAATACAGCCTCGGGAGCGTCGCGTTAGCGGAGCGGGGTTTTGCTCCGTAGCAGCTGAATTTCGTCCTGCGGCAGAGCGGAATTTCTGATTTAAGCCGTGGGCAGGTTGCCATCCCAGGCGGGAGCCGCTCTGTTACCGCGCTCTGGCTTCCTGCAGGTATTTTGGTGTGGAGCTTGGCGTTTCTGTGCGAGCCGGTGAGCTTGGGCCGTGTGCTCGTCCGCCACCTTTGCGTTTTTACCTCTTAACACCCTTTTCCCGCTGTGTGAACGTCAAAAAAAGAGGCTTTACGGTACGGCTGTTGGCCTGTGCGTGGTTTCATGGCCCGTCCCGGCCCTCTTGCCCTCGCTTAGTCCCCTCTGACCATCGTTTGGGTGCTAAAACCGCGTGGCTGGAAGCTTGTCCCTGCATTTCCAGCTCCCGGGGACTTGCGGAAGGCGAGTTGGGGACTTTGGGGGGACGAGCTGTGAGCCCGCCGCGAGCTAATTGCCTTGCCTTCGTTGAGTTTACCAAGACTTCTTAATTAACAGCCTTGCTTAACGCTAAAACTTAGCATAGGCGACGAGTAAACGCCCCACCGGGCCTCAGCAGGGTTAGAAACGCTGAGGGGGTTTGAGGAGAGGGGGGGGTTCCTGAGGTTTTCCGCCGGAATTCACCGTCGACGCGTGCCCGAAATCTCCAGGGTGAGCAGGGCCGGCGCTGTCCCCGCGGCGAGGACGGCGGCCGCGCGTCGGCAGTCGTATCGGTGGCGTCGGCGGAGCAAGGGATTGCTGTGGCGACTGAGCTGTCGTGTCATCTCTCGAGGTGGTCCTCCCGGCCCCGGCCTGTCGCCGAGCAGGGAGAGCTTTTGTTCTCCTTGTCCGTTCGGTACCTGCTCCGTCAACGAACGCGGGGCTGCGGCACCGGGAGCCGACGGGACGCCTCTTGCCCGTCCCGGCGTAAAGCCGAACTCCGAACGCGGCTCCTCTGTGCTTCCCCCTTCCCCGCGGCGAGTTCGTTGCTTCGAGCGGTCGGGGGAATTGCGTTTCTGCTCCGCGGCACAGCCCGAGGAGCGGTGAATCGGCAGCGGGCGAGACGGCGTCTTTCCCTGTCCCGACAGCAAAAGCGGCGACTCCAGGAGCAAACCCTCCCGTCGCCGGTGTTGGCTTGCGCTGCCCTGTTCACGTGGAGTCGGTTTTGGGCTCAAAAAGGTTTTCTACCCGTCGCGGGGGTGCGGGTTGGGCCTGCGGCGCGGCACCGCTTCGTCTTGGAGATTGGTGTGCGGTAGCTGAAACGTTTCAAAAGCCGCTGTCAGGGAGTTAAAGCTGCGGTCGGGCCAGAGCAGGAGCCTCGTCTTCCTCTGCCAGGGCTCCTTCATCCTCCTGACCAGTGGTGACTGGGCAGGGACTTCAGGAAGCTTGAAAAATTTGGGGAAGCTTGAAAAATTTGGCTGCCTGTTCCCCGCAGGCCCGAGCCTATCAGGGTGGAAAACACCTTTGCCGTTCCTCGTGCCGTACAAAAAACAGAGCTTAATAATAATACAGTGACTGGCTCTGGGCCAGTGCGAGACAGAATCCCAGCATGGTGGGGTTGGCAGGGACCTCTGGGGTCCCCCAGCCCAACCCCCTGCCCAAGCAGGGTCACCCAGAGCAGGGGGCACAGCACCGCGGCCAGGGGGGCTGGAATATCTCCAGAGAAGGAGACTCCACAGCCTCCCTGGGCAGCCTGGGCCAGGGCTCCGTCACCCTCAGAGGGAAGAAGTTCTTCCTCGGGTTCAGCTGGAGCTTCCTCTGCCCCAGTTTGTGCCCGTTGCCCCTTGTCCTGTCGCTGGGCACCACTGGGAAGAGTCTGGCCCCATCCTCCTGACCCCCACCCTGCAGATATTGATCGGCATTTCGAAGGTCCCCTCTCAGCCTTCTCTTCTCCAGGCTGAACAAGCCCAGCTCCCTCAGCCTCTCCTTGTAGGAGAGATGCTCCAGGCCCCCCCTCATCCTCATAGCCCAGCACTGGACTCTCTCCAGTAGCTCCTCGTCGTTCTTGAACTGGGGAGCCCAGCACTGGACTCTCTCCAGTAGCTCCTCATCGTTCTTGAACTGGGGAGCCCAGCACTGGACCCAGGACTCCAGATGGGACCTCACCAGGGCAGAGCAGAGGGGGAGGAGAACCTCCCTGCCCTGCTGCCCACACTCCTCCTAATGCACCCCAGGATCCCGTTGCCCTTCTTGGCACCCAGGGCACGCTGCTGGCTCGTGGTCACCCTGTCGTCCCCCAGCACTCCCAGTCCCTCTCCGCAGAGCTGCTCCCAGCAGGTCCCCCCCAGCATGTACTGGTGCCTGGGGTTGTTCCCCCCCAGGGGCAGGACCCTGCCCTTGCCCTGGTTGAACCTCATCAGGTTCCTCTGCGCCCAACTCTGCAGCCTGGCCAGGGCTCGCTGGATCCAGCACAGCGTTACTGGTGGATCCACCACTCCTCCCAGTTCTGGGCCAGCAGCAAACTGGCCGAGGGGATGCTCTGACTCTTCATCCAGGTCACTGATGAAGAACTTGAAGAAGGCTGGGCCCAGCACTGACCCCTGAGGGTCCCCCGGTGCGCTGCCTGACGCTTCCCTTTGAGCCCTGCTTCCCCTGCCCCTCGCCTGCTCCAGCAGCACATTGACCTGATTCTTTATTATTTTCCGTGCTGCCCGGAGAGCGCTAAGCGTCGGCCGAGGCCGGGTGGGCTGCGGGCGGTGGGAGCAGCCGCCGAGGCCGGGCGGGCTGCGGGCGGTGGGAGCAGCCGCCGAGGCCGGGCGGGCTGCGGGCGGTGGGAGCAGCCGCCGAGGCCGGGCTGGCTGCGGGTGGTGGGAGCAGCCGCCGAGGCCGGGCGGGCTGCGGGTGGTGGGAGCAGCCGCCGAGGCCGGGCTGGCTGCGGGTGGTGGGAGCAGCCGCCGAGGCCGGGCTGGCTGCGGGTGGTGGGAGCAGCCGCCGAGGCCGGGCTGGCTGCGGGAGGTGGGAGCAGCCGCCGAGGCCGGGCTGGCTGCGGGTGGTGGGAGCAGCCGCCGAGGCCGGGCGGGCTGCGGGTGGTGGGAGCAGCCGCCGAGGCCGGGCTGGCTGCGGGTGGTGGGAGCAGCCGCCGAGGCCGGGCTGGCTGCGGGCGGTGGGAGCAGCCGCCGAGGCCGGGCTGGCTGCGGGCGGCGGGCGAGGATCCTTCCGTTTACATTCAGCGCGTGTTTGGAAGCTGCTTCTGCTGCCGTAAGTGGCTGAAACATTCGTTGTGGTTTTGCCGGAAAGGTCGTCGGTCTGGGCAGGACGACGCGTTCACCTGCAGAAAGCTGTTTTTCTTTCCTTTCGGCTCGTTTCCGATGACGATTTCTCGGGTGTTTTTTGAAGAGAACTTGAGGAAACCATCAACGTTGATTTCTTTTTATCAGTTGTCACTAAAAGCGGCTGCCGGCGAGGGGTTTTCAGCCAGCCTCGGGGGAGATGTTACGGATTCGGACCCATTCCCTGGCAGGGCTGCGTGTGGTTGAGTGCATTTCTCCTTTTTCTCCTATTCCTTCCTAAAATCTGCCCCCCCCTGGAGAATCCCAGCACCCCCCCTCTCTGGGTTGGCCTGGCTTTGCTCCTCTGCTCTCGGGGGCGTGGGACTGGTCACCGGGCCTCGCGGAAAAACGCCTTTGCGATCCTCCGGACAGCGAAACGCTGAGCCGTAGCTGGGAGTCCGCACTGAAAAGCAGGCCGAAGCCACCCACGGCGGCTGGGGAGGTCGGAGCGGCGTTCCCGGCGCGGCAACGGTGTCTCCGCTCCTGCCGGCGAGTGTTTGCCGAGCTCCTTCCCCGCATCTTCCAACCCCGGAAAGTTTTCCCCCCCCACTCCTTCCCCAAAAAGCCAGCACTTTGCCTCCCATTGTATTCCTCCTCCTCCTCCCGCTGCGGTCGAGGGAATGCGAGTCTGGAAATGATTTTGAGCAAAAAAGCTCCGAGTAAACCCTGCGCTGCGCAGGGGGAGGGGAGGCCGGCCGGCCCCCGGGACCACGCCAATCCCTGCCGCCGCGCGGAAAAGGGTTCCCCGGCCTGAAACGGGACCTTGTCCCGGCGTCGCGTCGGACGGGGCAGCGCCGGCAGCGTCCTCGGCGCGGCCTTGTCTTCGTCCTCCTGCCCGTGCCGAGGGAAGAGCGGTCCTGGGCGTGAAAACAGACGGGTGCCGAACGAGTCGGGGTGACGCGAGGCGGGGGGGAGGACTGATTTGGGTGGATTTAAGCAGTTTTTAAGTCACGGTTAACCTAGAAACCACGCACAGGTCTTTTTACATGGTTTTTAGGGGTGCTCTCGTAGGGCGAGATGTCCGGTGGTGTTCTGGAGCCGCCCTCACCCGCAGCTGCCGTCCGGTGGTGGCTCGAGGGACGCCGACAGCCAAAATCTGGGGTTTCCTCCTCGTTCTGCCCCTCCCCGGGCAGCCGGGGTGGGGAAGCGCGGGGGGAGCCTGGCGCTCTCGGCTTCACCACCCGTAAGAAGCGGAAAGGGTGGCAAAACGCTTTGCGCTTCGGAATCGGCTTTCCGTTGGCGAGAAGAATTCCCCGGGGAAGGAGGGCGCGAGTGCGGAACCGCCGGTTCACGGGTCTCGCGCTTTCGCCGCTCGAGAGCGTCTGCGACAAGAGTTCAAAAATGGGTTTTTTCCCACACGGGATTTTTGTAGCTTGCAAAAAGAAGGAATTCCTGGAGGACGGCGCGTGGAGTTTGGTTCCTCCGGGAGCTGGGGCAGGGGCTGTCCGGGTCTCGCCTCGGGACGGGGAAGCAGCCACGGATGCTCCTGCCAGGCCCGCCCGAAGGGCCACAAGCGAAGCGGAAGCTTTCTGTCCGTCTCGCCGGCGAGAAATAAGAGACAAAAGCGCCCTGAAACGGCTCGGAGCGGTTAAAGACGGGGCTGGTGCGTTCTCACGCGTGCGTCGGTGCGGTGCCGAACGCAGAGCGCGGCGTTTCTCCGGGGATTCGGAAGCTGGTCGTGACGGAGCCGTCCCGGGAAGCGGGCGAGGAGAAATTCTGCGGTGCCGGTGAGAGACGAGTGCCTGGAGGGTTTCCTACGAGAGCGCTTCGTGACGAAGACGTAACGCCGGTCGCCTCGAACGCGCCTCGTTTACGCGAGATTGGTGGGATCGGAACTCACGGAGCCCGTTCAACAACGCGAGAGTCACCCCCGCCGTAAGGAAAGGTGGGCTTTTCCCAAGGAAACCGGGCGCTCCACTTCCGGGGGAAGCTGGAAACCCGAATTCCTTACAGCTGGAATTTTAAATCTCTACAACGGGTAGAACGTTACCACCCGCCTACTTCGCAGCGCGGGAGGAATTTGAGTTGCGCTCGCTGCAGCGTGCTGCAGGCTCCTCGGTGCTTTGATTTCCGCGCTGTTTGTCGCAGACAGCGAGCGCTTTTTAAGGGGTTTTTTGTGCCAGCTCCTAGGTTGTAGGAAAAATAGTGACAGGCGAAACCGATGGGAAGCTGTTTATTCCGCGCCGGGGTTGGCGTTCCTGGAGGGTCAGCGGGGATGGAACCTTCATGAACCGGTGCGTCGGAAAACGACCGGCGACGGCGGCGGATAACGGAGCTGCTGAAATCCTCGGCGCGGTTCCTCCTCTTCAGACGAAGCGCCCGTGTCCGGAACGGGCAAACTGGGGGTTTTTCTTTTTGGTTCTAGGAACAGGAGAAGCCGTTACCGGCGCCTCCGGCCGGAGCGCATCCATCAACGAAGCCGTACGGGGAGCGAGTTTACGCGCCGCTCTCTCAGCTTCACAGAATCACAGAATAGCAGGGGTTGGAAGGGACCTCTATGGGTCACCCAATCCAACCCTCCTGCCCAAGCAGGGTCACCCAGAGCAGGCTGCACAGGACCTTGTCCAGGTGGGTCTTGAATATCTCTAGAGAAGGAGACTCCACAGCCTCCCTGGGCAGCCTGGGCCCGGGCTCCGGCACCCTCAGAGGGAAGAAGTTCTTCCTCGGGTTCAGCTGGAGCTTCCTCTGCTCCAGTTTGTGCCCGTTGCCTCTTGTCCTGTCACTGGGCACCACTGAAAAGAGCTTGGCCCCATCCTCCTGACCCCCACCCTGCAGATATTTGTAGGCATTTCTAAGGTCCCCTCTCAGCCTTCTCTTCTCCAGGCTGAACAAGCCCAGCTCCCTCAACCTCTCCTCGTAGGGGAGATGCTCCAGTGCCCTCCTCATCCTCGCAGCCCTCCGCTGGGCTCTCTCCAGTAGCTCTTCTTCCTCGTGTTCAGCGCAGCGTGCGGTGCCGCGGACGGAGCAGGCCGCTTCGTTTTAGATCTGCCCAGACCTGGGCCGTTTCCGGGGAGCGCCGAAGGTCCTTCGCCGTCCTGCAGGCCCGGCGCGGTTCGGTGCTCGGTGGGTTTGAGCTCTGGCTGCGCCGCGAGAGCGGCCGCGTTTCCTTGCGCGCGGCGGGTGTTGTCGCAGGGAATTCCGCTCTTGAATTAAAAAGAAGTGCATTTCCCATCCTCATATTGTCAGTTTTCCCTGACTCCCGCTCTCCTGGGAAGAGGCAGGCCGGCAAACGTCCTAAAACAGCGCGGGTGCCTCGTGATGTCACCCGCGACAGCGATGCGTGCAGCGGGGAGCACCGGGCGGATCCAGAGAGTAAATCAGCGAGGGCGGCGATCTGGTGAACGGTTAAAAACCGTGAAACCCCTCGTCTCCGAGCTGCCTTCCCGTCGGAGCGGGACGGGTTTTCCCGTCGGAAAGCGCCGCCGCCGCGCTAACGCTCCGTGTTTTAAGAGCGCTGCCGCGCGGGGAAGATGGATTGCTGGCGCTTTCCTCGTTTACCAACGTGTCGTTTTCAGCGGCGGGGTCGGAGCGGCGCGTCCCTTCCGGAAGCGGTCGAAGACGCTCGTACCCGGCTACGCGCCGACCCCAGGGATCGCTTGAAACTCCGGGTAAAGCGGCGGTGGATCCCTTTCGGTGCCGAAGGACCCAACCGAGCTGTTCCCGGTCTCTTCTTGCTGCCTGGAGCAAAAAGCGCTCGCGTGGCTCCGGTTTTACCCGCTGATTTTCCCTCGTTAATCAGAAGGGGATGTTTCAGTGCGTCGTGCCTGGCTGGGCGGCGTGGGCGTGCGGAGCCGCGGCTCCGTGAAGGGGTCTGCATCCCGCCGGCCTCGTGTCCGTGACAGCACGCCGCGTCCTCGGCGGCCGAAATAATTCGCTCTCGCCTCCGATGAGCAGAGATGGGCGTCGGGGGGGAGTTGCGCAGTCCCGGCTGCGAGGGTTTTCAGGGATTCCCGAGTCCGGGAGCGCTCGGTTGCAGGCGTCGGTTTGGAGCGTGGATCGCCGACCGTGGCACCCGCACGCCTGGGTTTCTGCTTCCTGGTCGAGTTCCAGCTTGGCTTTCAGGACTTGCACTTAAAATTGACCCGTTGCTGTGGAAAGCCCCACTTTTATACTTTTTGGGGGTGTTTTGTTGTTGTTGTTGGGGTAGTTGGCGTCCTCGTCCGTCCCTGGACACGTTCTGTGTCTCGTCTCCTCTCCCTGAGCGGCACGGGGCTGGTGAAGCCCCAGCGCCCCGCTCCTGTCCCTCGGCTGCAGCAGGGTCCATCCGGGCCGGCAGCCCGGCGACGCGTTCCCGAAGCGGGACGGGGTGGGGACACGGAGGGGAGCGCGGGGCTGCTCCCAGCGCGGGAGCCCTCTCCCTCTTTTTGCTCAGGAATAACGGTCAGTAAAATCTCAAGATGGGCTCCGAGCAGCGCGTTTCGTTTGCGTTGTGGCCCGAAACGGTGTTTTAATTAGGTCCTGAGCGGCCGTGGGTGCTGTGCGGAGCCCTAATTACGATGATTGTGCTCGGGTGTGAGCTGGACCTCGTCGGCCGTTTCCCTCGTTACTTCGAGCTGCCCGTTGGGCATCGGCTCCCAAACTGTTCCCAGCGGAGGTTTCATTGCTGGAGGGGGTACGGCTTCTCCCCTAACGCAGCGTGATGACGGCCGGAGAATCCCAGAATCCTGGCACGGTGGGGTTGGCAGGGACCTCTGGGATCCCCCAGCCCAGCCCCCTGCCCAAGCAGGGTCACCCAGAGCAGGGGGCACAGCACCGCAGCCAGGGGGGCTGGAATATCTCCAGAGAAGGAGACTCCACAGCCTCCCTGGGCAGCCTGGGCCAGGGCTCCGGCACCCTCAGAGGGAAGAAGTTCTTCCTCGGGTTCAGCTGGAGCTTCCTCTGCTCCAGTTTGTGCCCGTTGCCCCTTGTCCTGTCACTGGGCACCACTGGGAAGAGTCTGGCCCCGTCCTCCTGACCCCCACCCTGCAGATATTTATGGGCATTTCTAAGGTCCCCTCTCAGCCTTCTCTTCTCCAGGCTGAACAAGCCCAGCTCCCTCAGCCTCTCCTCGGAGCAGAGATGCTCCAGTCCCCTCCTCATCCTCGTAGCCCTGTGCTGGGCTCTCTCCAGTAGCTCCTCATCGTTCTTGAACTGGGGAGCCCAGCACTGGGCTCTCTCTAGTAGCTCCTCATCTTTCTTGAACTGGGGAGCCCCAAACTGGACTCTCTCCAGTAGCTCCTCGTCTTTCTTGAACTGGGGAGCCCAGCACTGGGCTCTCCCCAGTAGTTCCTCGTCATTCTTGAACTGGGGAGCCCAGAACTGGACCCAGGACTCCAGATGGGGCCTCAAAAGGGCAGAGCAGAGGGGCAGGAGAACCTCCCTCGCCCTGCTGCCCACACTCCTCCTCATGCACCCCAGGATCCCGTTGCCCTTCTGGGCACCCAGGGCACGCTGCTGGCTCCTGGTCACCCTGTCGTCCCCCAGCACTCCCAGTCCCTCTCTGCAGAAGGATTTGTGGAATTGGCTGGATCGAGTTGGTGGAGGGCGTGTGCCCGTCGGCGGAAAAGAAATGGCCTTGGGTTAAGAAATTGTTCGGAGAGCGGCGAAATGCGGGAACGCGGAGCTGAAGTTTCTCCGTTAAAAATAGCCGTTTGGCGCTGGTGTGCGCAGAATCTGGGCCGTTTCCTTTTCATTCTGCTAGGGGAAAAAAAAAAATCCCCGTAACTGTTTATATTTTGAATGCTGATTAGCAGCGGGGAAAATAAAACACGCGTGATGCAGGTTCTGTTTGGGGAGGGGGGTTGGTTTGCTTGGAAACACGAGCGCCGGCTGGATTTCTGGAGGAAAATAACCCTAAATCCCGTCGGCCGCGGCGAGGGGAGCAGCTGGGAGAGGACGGGGCGTTTGGCAGCTCCTCGGGCAGAGCCCGCCTTGAAATGGAGATTTCCTCCCTCTCCCGGCAGGGTTCCTGCCGACTCCGCAAATCCCTCCCTGCGGGGAAATGATAACATCCAGCTTTTTTTTCCCCCCCCCGGAAGATGCTTCTGTCGTGGCCAGGTTTGCCCCGCTCGCCCGCCCGGCGCGCCTTCCTTTCGGTGGCGGAGGGATCCGCCGGGATGCTGGGGAGCGAGGACGACGCCGGCGAAACAGCGGCCGTCGCCTCGCGCGTGCGCGCTCCTAATTCCGATTTTTTTCCAATACGATTTACGAGCGCGCCTTGAGCCGTCAAAAAATAGGTATTTTAGGGTTTTTTTTTTCTCCCCCGTTCCTGAAACTGCGTATCCTCAAGCCTGGAAAAAGTCCAAGAGTTCAGTTAATGGTGGTGTAAAGAGAAATAAGGATTTCCATCAGGAGAGGCCCCCGCGCCGGTAACCGGGCCCGTCCTAGAACCTCTCGCCAGCTGCG
Organism: Opisthocomus hoazin; assembly: GCF_030867145.1. Taxonomy (NCBI): domain Eukaryota; kingdom Metazoa; phylum Chordata; class Aves; order Opisthocomiformes; family Opisthocomidae; genus Opisthocomus; species Opisthocomus hoazin. Next base: position 271,312 of record NC_134452.1, on the reverse strand, counting down.
TGGTGCCGCTTCAGTCCCGGTTTCACGGTTTAGCTCCGGCTCTGGAGTTTATCCCGACGCGAACGACGCTATCCCCAGCTCGGTGAGGTCCTGAGGATCTCACCCCTTGGGCGGGAGGAGCTGGTGAAGTCCATGGTGATGATGGGAGAGGTTTTCCAAGGGTCACCAACTGGAGACAACCAGAGCCTCGCCAAACAACAAATTCTGGGAAACTCCAGCGGGCTCTCTCGGTTTGAGCGAGTTCTTCCCCCCGTCGCTGTTCTCCCGGGCGCTTGGGGATAAATTTTGATGATTCAGCTATTGATGGCGTGGAAGAGCGCCCGAAGGAAAGGTTTGGTGTTTCCCTCGCTGCCTTTGTCTCGTGGAAACTCGCGGTGGTCGTGGATGTCCTCTGCTCCCTCGTCCCTTCTCAGTTTGATTTTCCTCGCTCGGAAAATCTTCGCGTTCCAAAGCGTCGCTGGCGTTCGCAGCGGACCCCGGGTTTCAGCGGCTCCGCGCGCGTTTTTACCGACGGCCCTCGCTAAGAGGAAGCCTGAGGAAACTGAAGGAAGAAAAGCAAGCTTGAATCAAGCCTAAAAACAGAAAAGAAAATATTTAATTGGTGCTGAGGATGTCGCCTTTGGGTGCTGGGCGTAACGTGATCCCACTCTGCGCTCAGCGCGCGGAACGCGGCGAGAACGAAGGGGATTCTGCCTGGAGGGGAAGCGCCTGTGCTCGGTGTGAGGAAGACTCCCCGCGGCGAGCGTGGGCTGCCCGTCCCCGGGTAGCGATGCCAAGACACCGCTCTTCCCCGTCGCCCCGCTTCGTTAGCGGCTGCGTAAACGAGACGGGAACGCTGGAGCCTCGCGCGCTTGGTTTAATAACGCCCGCTCCTCCCCTGACGCGGAGGAGCGCACGGCGCTGGAGGTGACGGAGAGTTGGAGCCTGTCGTGGGGTTTTTTGGGTGCTTCCTCGCTTATTTTTGGGTCTCTGTGTATCCCTGGTCCTCGTTCCCCGTCAGCCGAGTGAGATTGGCCTGCGGGGAGGGGAGCGAGCTTGGGGAGAGGCCCGAACCCGTGGCTCGTTCCAGCAGGCTGGAGGAGAAACCCTCCGGCTCGTGGGACGCGGAGCTGCGGCGGAGCTCCTGGAGACCGAATTCCTCAGAAGCGTTGCCGGAGTTTGCCTCGTCTGCCTTTAAATTATGACCTTTTGTATCTTGTGAGCATTCTCAAGGCTTTTTTTTTTTCCCCTCCAGAGAAAAATGAACTTCAAAATACGACTTCTGCGGAACGGGCGCGGGCAGGACGCGAGCAGCGGCGCGCTTGGCCGGGGAAATCTCCCCTCCCAGCCGCCGCGCTCGGCATAATAAATATTAATTTCACCAAAAGCGGCCGGTTAGCTCGGGCATCCTGGCTACGACCAACCTCGACGCGTTCTGCGCGGAGATCGGCTCCGTCTTTGTGAAACCCAGAAAAAACACCGACGCAGCTGGCGTTGGGGAGGCGGCGGCGGCGGAGGGAGCCGCGGCGTCACGCGGAGCTGGGGTTTTCAGCACCCGTCGCCGCGGCGTTGCCGGTGTTGGTGAACGCGGAGGATTTCTTGTCTGGAAGCGGAGGCGAGGCGCGGGGAAAGCGGAATTCTGCAGCCGTGGAAGCGTTTTCGCGTCGGGCGCCGCGCCCGTTCGAACGCCGCGCGGTTTCGAACCTCCGGAGGACGCGCTGCCGCCTCGGGCGAGCCCACGGGCTGGGCCTGGACCGCGTTGCGCCGAGGGGTTTTCGAGGCTGCGGAGGAAGAGGAAGGGAAAAGCCTTGCTGGTCGATAGCCTGGTGTGGATTTTTTGGCTCGGAAAGCGAGGAGGAAAACGGGTTTCCCGTTATTTTTTTCCCATTTTCTGTTTTATTCCGCAGCTCTGGAGTGGCGCGGGCGAAACGACGCGGGGCTCAGAGCGGGGAGCGATCCCGTCTGGGCGCCGCTGGGGTGGCCGGCCGGCGGCTTTAATTCCAGCCGTTTGCAGGGTGGTCTCCTAACGACGCTGCGAGCTGAGCGCTTGCGTTTCCTCCTTGGCTCCGTCAGGGTTTGCAGGCCGGCAGGGTTGGCTGCTGCCTGCACCTGCTGCTGAGAGCTGCCGCCGCTCGGCAGCGGGGCGAGACCTCGCTTCACCCCGCTACCGTGAACCGAGTCGCTCCCGGGCTCGGAAGCCCCTTTTCCCCCCGGGTTTCCCGTCGGTGTTTTGCGGCCGACGGCAGCTCCGTTCTGGTGCCGGCGCTGGCGGTTTGCCCGCGCTGGGGCGGGGTGGAGGCCGGCGGCCGGCAGCCTCCCTCAGCTCCCCGGCTTTGGGTGGTCCGGGGCGAGCTCAGTTCGCCGGAGAGCTGCCGCGAAGCTTCCCGCTGTGACACAGAATACGTTCTCCTCATTATCTCTTAATTACGAAGGGAAGTTAAATCACAGAGGAGTAGCGATTGTGGCGTCTTAAATATGATAAACCAAAGAATAATTAACAATTAAGGCTGCAGATGGGGTTCCAAAGGGGCTGTATTTCCGTTATCGCGTTCGATTTTTTTGCCCTGTCGCCTCCCTCGGGCGCGGGGCACCGTCGGTGAAACCGTGCCGGCGATCCTTCGGCGCCGCACCTCCGCCGAGTCCGCCTCGCCGTGCGGGAACGCGCTGCCCGGCTCGCCCTTCGGAGACTCGCGGCTACGGTCAGGACAGGGCTGCTCAGACCGAAAATGAAACCTGGCTCCGCGGTCCCCTCCGCGCCGAGGAAAGTGACCCCGAAGCCGGGCGGTTCTCGCCGCCGGACGCCGAAGTTTGGGCACGTGCGAGGAGGAAATCGCGCTTCGGAGACGGCGAGGGGTCTGCTCTTTCCTGTTGGCAGACGGCGAGCTGGAAATGCTAAATCCTGGTCCCTTTTCCGCAGGACCTGCTCCCCCGTGCCTGGATTTCACATGAGGAGTTGCTTTTCCTCACTGGGATAATCTGGGAGCTGAACCCTGGTCCCTTTTCCCCAGGTCCTGCTCCCCCGTGCCTGGATTTCACATGAGGGGTTGCTTTTCCTCACTGGGATAATCTGGGAGCTAAATCCTGGTCCCCTGTGCCTGGATTTCACATGAGGGGTTGCTTTTCCTCACTGGGATAATCTGGGAGCTAAATCCTGCTCCCCCATGCCTGGATTTCACAGGAGGGGTTGCTTTTCCTCACTGGGATAATCTGGGAGCTAAATCCTGGTCCCCTGTGCCTGGATTTCACATGAGGGGTTGCTTTTCCTCACTGGGATAATCTGGGAGCTAAATCCTGGTCCCTTTTCCCCAGGACCTGCTCCCCCATGCCTGGATTTCACGTGAGGGGTTGCTTTTCCTCACTGGGATAATCTGGGAGCTGAATCCTGGTCCCTTTTCCGCAGGTCCTGCTCCCCTGTGCCTGGATTTCACGTGAGGGGTTGCTTTTCCTCACTGGGATAATCTGGGAGCTAAATCCTGCTCCCCTGTGCCTGGATTTCACATGAGGGGTTGCTTTTCCTCACTGGGATAATCTGGGACCTAAATCCTGGTCCCTTTTCCGCAGGTCCTGCTCCCCCATGCCTGGATTTCACATGAGGGGTTGCTTTTCCTCACTGGGATAATCTGGGACCTAAATCCTGGTCCCTTTTCCGCAGGACCTGCTCCCCCGTGCCTGGATTTCACAGGAGGGGTTGCTTTTCCTCACTGGGATAATCTGGGAGCTAAATCCTGGTCCCCTGTGCCTGGATTTCACATGAGGGGTTGCTTTTCCTCACTGGGATAATCTGGGAGCTAAATCCTGCTCCCCCATGCCTGGATTTCACAGGAGGGGTTGCTTTTCCTCACTGGGATAATCTGGGAGCTAAATCCTGGTCCCTTTTCCCCAGGACCTGCTCCCCCATGCCTGGATTTCACGTGAGGGGTTGCTTTTCCTCACTGGGATAATCTGGGAGCTAAATCCTGCTCCCTTTTCCCCAGGTCCTGCTCCCCCGTGCCTGGATTTCACACGAGGGGTTGCTTTTCCTCACTGGGATAATCTGGGAGCTGAACCCTGGTCCCTTTTCCGCAGGTCCTGCTCCCCCGTGCCTGGATTTCACATGAGGGGTTGCTTTTCCTCACTGGGATAATCTGGGAGCTGAATCCTGGTCCCTTTTCCGCAGGTCCTGCTCCCCTGTGCCTGGATTTCACATGAGGGGTCGCTTTTCCTCACCGGGATAATCTGGGAGCTAAATCCTGCTCCCCCGTGCCTGGATTTCACGTGAGGGGTTGCTTTTCCTCACTGGGATAATCTGGGAGCTAAATCCTGCTCCCCCGTGCCTGGATTTCACGTGAGGGGTTGCTTTTCCCCACCAGGATAATCTGGGAGCTGAATCCTGGTCCCTTTTCCGCAGGCGTCTGGTGTCGCCGTCGCTTCGGCACGCGGAGCCCGGCTGTTGCCCAAACGCAGCTTTTGCCAAAAATGCCTTCTCTGGTAAACAAAAATGGGGAAGGGGGGAAAAAAAAGAAAAAGCCACCCCGCCCGGAGGCGAAACGGGGCCGGGAAACGTCTTTGTGCCGTAGGAAGCTGCCGCGTTCGCGTTTTGGCGGGCGCCGTGCCGCGCAGAGCAGCGATTCCCGGCCGCTTCCCCCCCCTTCTCCGTCTTCGGCCGATTCCTGGGCCGACGTGACTCTTCGTCTCGAAGATGAGGAGGAGCGCGGGGCGTGGACGCTGAGGGCACGGCTTTCCCTGGATTTTACTCGGCTCTTGGGAGGGAAAACGCGTTGCCAAGGGGGCTCGTCGATGTGTTTTCCCAGCTCCCTTTATTTTTTTTTTTAAGCGACTCACAAAGTGTGAGTAAGCACAGCTGTAACGGCGTACGCGTGCGTGACGCCGAAACCTTCCAGCGCCGACGCCAGCAACGTTTGATACCGGCGTCGAGACGGGATCGGATGCTTAAAATAACATCAAGGGGGGGAGAGAACGGTGGCAGGGTTTGCTCGAGACGCCCTGCCAGCTCGGCTCGGAGATCGTTGCGACGTCGATGGCGATTTTCAGGCTAATTCCGCGGCGCGGCGGCGTTGTGTACGGGCGGCTGCGGCGCGGCGGCGTGACGGAGCTGCGCCCGTCGGGGACGGTTTGGCGAAGGGCGGCTCGCCCGCCGATCCCGGTGCGCTCCCCGAAGCGCCGCGCTGGGAATTTTGGCTTTATGGAGGAGGAGAATCCCAGAATCACAGAATCCCAGAATCCCAGAATCCCAGCATGGTTGGGGTTGGAAGGGACCTCTGGGGGTCACCCAGCCCAACCCCCTGCCCAGCAGGGTCACCCAGAGCAGGGGGCACAGCACCACGTCCAGGTGGGGCTTGAATATCTCCAGAGAAGGAGACTCCACAGCCTCCCTGGGCAGCCTGTTCCAGTGCTCCGCCACCCTCAGAGGGAAGAAGTTCTTCCTCACGTTCAGCTGGAGCTTCCTCTGCCTCAGTTTGTGCCCAAGAGGGGCTGAAAGCACCTGAAGAGCCGGGCAAGGTGGGTGGTGGGAATGGATCCAGGGCTTCGCAGCTCGGAACCTCGCAACTCGTTTGCTGAATCGCGTTGTCTCCTCGTCCCGCCACCAAACCCTCTAAATAAATCCGCCGGGGACGGCGCTCCGCGGCGTAGCAGCCGCCTTCCCGCCTCGACAGCAGCGTCACGAGCGCGGCTTGGACGGGAAGCAGCGAGGAGAAGCGCTTCGCTTGGCTTCTCGGAAGCGTTTTGGGTTCCCAGAGCTCCCCGCGCAGCCGTCCTCGCGCGACGCCGCGAGGATCCGAGCTCGGAAGCACCTCGAAGATTTAAAGCCGTCTGCAGCCGCGGGGCGCGCGGGCCGGTCGCTGCCAGGGAAAGCGAATCATTTGTTTATGTGGAAGAAGGTGAAAATGATGGAGAGAAAAGAAGAGGGGGGGAAAAATAATCAAAAAAAGGTGAGGTTTTTAGAATAAAAGCGTTTTCTGGCGGCGCCGGGGCGATCTCTGCTCCCGGCTCCAAAAGGGGGAGACGACCTCGTCTCGTGTCGCACCCCTGAAGACGCTTTGGCTCCGCTTCCCGCCTCGAAAGAGCTTCAAGTCCTTGCGTGGCCTGAAAACTCCTTTGAGATACAGAAGTGTGTTTTTTGGAATTAGTGAAAAATGGTACCTGCCAGGCGCGCGGGCGGGCAGCGGACGCCGTCCCCCCTGCCGGGAAGCTGCTGGCAGAGGAACGCTTCCCAGCGTATATTGAAGGAATTATGATACAAATATATTTATGGTGAGAATTCAGACCGCTGCGGTTTTCTTCTGCTTTGAAATACAGCTTTTGAAAATTAATTATTTTGAAGATTCAGGCTCCGGGTCTCGCCGTCCGTTAATTAGCGACAACGGACCCGACGCACCTCAGCACCGCGGAAACAGAACTCGGAATGTTCCCGGCCTGACGACGGGGCGGAAATCCAGGCAGCTTTTAATTCCCAAATCCCCCCGGGCTCCGTTAGGGGAGCGGAAAGCGAAGGATGGGTGAGAAACTTGAGGAATTTTGTCGTTTTTTGGCTGGTTTCGTGGTGCTGAGCCGGGCTTTCTCGCCCTTCGGAGCTGCATCGCGAGCCCGGCGCTGACGCCCCGAAACGCTGGAGAAATCAAACCGCGGGGTCTCGTCGTGTCCCGGACGCGGAGCGGCGTGCGCTCGGCGGGTCACGGCCCGCTCCGGAGCGATCAGCTGGACTCCCCTGCCGTGTTTAGCCGATTCGTTTGCAGCTCCTGAAAATAATTAGCGGCCCGTGGGCCGCCGCTGGAGCCGGGTTGTTCCAGCCGTGAACTTCAGCCCGGGAGAGGGGTCTGGACCCTGCAGTGAGTTTCCCCCCTTGTTTTTTTGTTTCTTTACAGTCTTCTGAGTTTTTATTTATTAAAACTAGCTGGCTAGTTTGTTGGGTTTTTTTTCACTCTCCTTCTCCTCGATTTTTATTCGCGGAGTCTCGTCAGGGAGCTGCACAGCCCTGCGTTTCCAAACCCTGCCCGGACTGCAGGCCTGAGGAAAAGAGGGGAAACACCAGAAACCCCCCCCCAGACTCCCCTCTTTCCCAGCCCGTGGCGTAAGGAGGGCTTTGCGAGGAGGTGGCCCGGCACCAGATCCCCGGTTATCGGTGGAATATCGGTCACCGGTCCCTCTCGGCGGGGTGAAAATTCACCGAAAACCTGCCGGTTTGGGTTCCTGAGTGAAGCGTGACCCCGGTTGTGTGATGCTGGAAGGCAAAGCAAGTCTGCTGCTGGCCCAGAACTGGGAGGAGTGGTGGATCCACCAGTAACGCTGCGCTGGATCCAGCGAGCCCTGGCCAGGCTGCAGAGTTGGGCGCAGGGGAACCTGATGAGGTTCAACCAGGGCAAGGGCAGGGTCCTGCCCCTGGGGAGGAACAACCCCAGGCACCAGGACAGGCTGGGGGGGACCTGCTGGGAGCAGCTCTGCGGAGAGGGACTGGGAGTGCTGGGGGACGACAGGGTGACCATGAGCCAGCAGCGTGCCCTGGGTGCCAAGAAGGGCAATGGGATCCTGGGGTGCATGAGGAGGAGTGTGGGCAGCAGGGCGAGGGAGGTTCTCCTCCCCCTCTGCTCTGCCCTGGGGAGGCCCCATCTGCAGTGCTGTGTCCAGTGCTGGGCTCCCCAGTTCAAGAAAGATAAGGAGCTACTGGAGAGAGTCCAGTTCTGGGCTCCCCAGTTCAAGAACGATGAGGAGCTACTGGAGAGAGTCCAGTGCTGGGCTCCCCAGTTCAAGAAAGATGAGGAGCTACTGGAGAGAGCCCAGCGCAGGGCTACGAGGATGAGGAGGGGCCTGGAGCATCTCTGCTCCGAGGAGAGGCTGAGGGAGCTGGGCTTGTTCAGCCTGGAGAAGAGAAGGCTGAGAGGGGACCTTAGAAATGCCGATCAGTATCTGCAGGGTGGGGGTCAGGGGGACGGGCCCAGACTCTTCCCAGTGGTGCCCAGTGACAGGACAAGGGGCAACGGGCACAAACTGGGGCAGAGGAAGCTCCAGCTGAACCCGAGGAAGAACTTCTTCCCTCTGAGGGTGCCGGAGCCCTGGCCCAGGCTGCCCAGGGAGGCTGTGGAGTCTCCTTCTCTGGAGATATTCCAGCCCCCCTGGCCGCGGTGCTGTGCCCCCTGCTCTGGGTGACCCTGCTTGGGCAGGGGGCTGGGCTGGGGGACCCCAGAGGTCCCTGCCAACCCCACCATGCCGGGATGCTGTGAAAATGGCTGTCCCGCAGCTCGGTGCTTCACTCACTCCGTCTGGGCCAGCTCGTACCCGGCTGTCCCCAGCTCCTTGCACTGGTGGGCCCTCCTGTTGCGGTGCCGCTGGTCTGGTCCCGTGTCCCCCACCATCTCCAGAACATCATCATCATCATCGCTGGGGGGTGGGGAGGAAAAGCAGAGCGCGGTGTTTGGGATGGAGCGAGCAGCTCCCAGCCCCGCGGCTCCCCCGACGCTAACGCGGTCTCTCTCCGCTCTTCGCAGTTGACATGGATGATGAAGACGGCCGGTGCCTGCTAGATGTAATTTGGTAAGTGACACCGCGCCGGGCGCCGCGGGGCGGGCGGAGGCCTGGGACGGGGGGGGTTCTGCCACCCTCGGTCCCTGGGTGCAGCCGTGTCGGTCACCGGGGCTTCTCCAGCGCCGCGCTGGCTCTCCCGGAGCCGAACCGCGTCCGAGGCGAGCTCCGAAGGGTCTGCGAGCTCTGCAGACCGAGAAATCCTCTCCGGGTTTGCGAGTTCGTGCCCTCCCCTGAAGCTTGGGCAGGAGCTGTAGAGAAATGAGACAAATAAATCCCATTTCTCACCTAGTTTGCCCCAAAACTGCGACTTTTTATTTTTCGCGCCCCGGCCCTTGCTGGCTGTCAGCGACACCGGGCTGGGGGTGCTCGTTAGCGGCTCGCCCAAACGATTTGGGTTTTGATGAACCCCCTGTCAGCAGCCAACGCCGGCTGATTCTCCCCGGGGGGTTTTATCGTGAAACTTCGGGGATTTGGGGCTTTGCGGAATGCGAGGCGGCGTCAGCGACCCGGGAGAAGAAAACCCACCCCTGGGCACCCCCGTACGCGAGCTGGACGGGCGCAGGTCGTTAACGATCGCGCGGGAGGGCGTCCGGAGTTAACGAGCCCCGCTGACCGCTTTCATCCGTTGTTTTGCAGCGATCCCCAGGCCTTGAACGATTTCTTGCATGGATCCGAGAAGGTGAGCGACGACGGCTTGCTTCTGCTCGCCAAAAACTCCAGCCCAAACTTCCTTTGGTTTTTTATTTTTCAAAGAAGCGATGAGGCTTTTTTTCCCCGAAAGAAAGAAAACCCCAAGCTCAGGATTCTTGGGTTTTTTTTAGGTTTTAGGGTTTTTTTCGGAGCCCGGGCGGCTCTCGCAGCGGCAGCTCCCGCCGCTGCCCGCGCGGAGCAGCCGGCCGGGGTTTTTGGGGCACTTTGAGCCGATTTGGGGTGCCTGCCGGCAGGAGACGGGGACGGGGAGGGCCGCTGCCGCGCCGGAGCTCAGCGCTACCCATCAGCAGCCACCCTCCCATTTTTTATTTTTTTTTCCCCATTCTTTTTTCTTTTTTTCCATACGATATCTAAAGAAAGTAAACGGAATCTTTTTAATTACAGATTGACAGTGATGATCTCCTGGACAACACAGGAGATGCAGCCAGTGCCTTTTTTGAAGGTGCTGGGGTATGTATTTTTTTTAATTTATCCTCGGGGAGCATCAGCTTAGAAACCTTTCCTTGGTTTTCTTTTTTATTCCCCCTCCTTTTTTTTTTGGTTTCGCAGGTTTGGTTTTTTTTCAGGTTTGTTTCTCTAGCGAAAGAGGCAGGATTTGAGGATTATCCCCCAAAATTCGTAGAGAAATAGCTCCGCCACTTTCCCCGCACACGGGGCGGGGGGAGACCGGTTGGGATGCAGAGCCTGCTTCCAGCCTGGGAAAAGCTCGGAGGGTACGAAACTGGGGAGGAGGAGGAGGAGGAGGAGCAAGGCTTAGCCACGCTCTCGCCCCGCAGAGGCGGCAGGGATCGTCTGGGGGGGGGGAAAGCTGGCAAGGAAAATAAATCCCCTTCCTCCGCGTTCCCCCCCGAGCGCGGAGCGCAGGCGGCTGCGAGGGTGCCATGTGCGCAAGCAGATTCTGAAAATCCTTTTTTTTTTTAATTTTATTTTTCCTTTTCCCCCCGAGAGCATGGGTTACTGCATGGATACCATTCAAGCATGAAGGTCTATTTTTTAATTTTTTCTCTCTTTTTTTTCTATATTTCCAGTTACATTGTAGTAAGTCTTCATTTTTTTTGTGTGTTTGTGTTTTGTTTTGGGTTTTTTTTTCCCCTTCCGTTGCGCTTTATTTTTTTATCACCAAGCCTTTAGGTAGAGCTGCCGACGCTTTAGAACCGAGAGGGTTTCCCTAGCAGTCGAGGTTTGCTTCCCTTTTGGATTTTTTTCCTTTTTTTAATTTGATTTTTCTCCCCGTTTCCTAGTTAGGCCTACGTCTCGCAAACCTTGGCGGCGCGGAGCCGGCGGGGCCCGAGCCTGGGCTGCTTTCCCCTTCCCCTCGCCGTTCCCGCCGGCGCCGAGCTCTCTCGCGAGAGAAGGGCCGGGTTGGCCTGGAGTTTTCAGGCTCCTTTCCAGAACGCGAAATTTCCGCTTCCCGTCCCGACGGCAGCGTGGTTTTTTAAAGAGCGAGAAGGGCGAGGGCCGGATTCTGAGCTCCTATCGAAATGGTTTCATGGATGAAAGCTTAAAGCGTGAACCATCCCGGGGCCGCCGTTGCCTGGCCCTGCCCTCGGCCCCCTCCCTCGCTCGGAGGTGGGTGGCTCGAGGTCCGCCTCGCCTGCCCCGCAAACGATGCCGCGCGTTCGTTTGGGCTCTCCCGGGCAGCGTGGCCCCGCTCCGCTCCGGGGCAGCCCGCGGAAGCTGCGGGGCCGTTGGCTTGGAGCCCTCTCCCGCCGTGCTCGAGCTCAATGCCTTCTTCTCCCTTCTCCCCTCTGACCGGCCGTCGCCCAGCTGCACGTCCAGGAGCCCTCCGGCAACCATCTGAGCACCGAGCAGAGCCAGCCCACCACCAGCGTGGACCTCGACTTCCTCGAAGATGACATCCTGGGCTCGCCGTCCGGCAGCGGGGCCAACCTGCCCAACTCGGACCAGCCCTGCGACATCCTCCAGCAGAGCCTGCAAGAGGCCAACATCACGGAGCAGACGCTGGAGGCGGAGGCCGAGCTGGACCTGGGCTCCTTCCAGCTGCCCACCCTGCAGCCGGTGGTGCAGACGGCCTCCGACGGCACCCCGCAGATCTTCTCCGGCGGGGCCGACCTCATCGGGCTGCAGCAACCCACCGTCCTGACCCACCAAGCCCTGGTGCAGCAGTCGGTCGGGGCGGACGTCGTCAACAAGGCCATCAGCGTCCAGCCTTTCCTTCAGCAGGTCGGCCTGGGCAATGTCACCATCCAGCCCATCTCCAACCTCCAGGGCCTGCCCAACGGTAGCCCCAGCGGGGCGCTGGGGATCGGGCCCATCCAGGTGGTGGGGCAGCAAGTGATGGCCATCAACCAGCCGGCGCAGCAGATCATCGCCAAGCAGGTCCAGCCCTCCCAAGTGGCCACCATGCCCGTCGGCAGCTACATCACGCAGACGGCGCCCGAGCAGCAGCAGGTCACCCTGGCCTCGACGGGGGTCTCGCCGCAGAGCGCCGGGCTCGTCATCCAGAAGAACCTACCGACGGTGGCCACCACGACGCTGAACGGGAACTCCATGTTCGGGAGCGTGTCCGGCACTCAAGGCTCCCAGCCGCTCACCGTCACCTCCAACCTCAGCAGCCCCTTGGTGCAGGCCCAAAACGTCATCATTCACAGGACGCCCACCCCCATCCAGCCCAAACCCGCCGGCGTCCTCCAGCAGAAGCTCTACCAGATCACCCCCAAGCCCTTCGGCTCCAACAACACCACGTTGACCATCCAGAACGAAGCCGCCCTGCAGCAGCAGAAGGCCCAGCAGAACCTGACCTTCATGGCCGGCAAACCCGGGCAGAACGTGGTGCTCTCGGGCTTCCCCCAGGGGCTCCCGGCCAACGTCTTCAAGCAGCCGCCGCCGCAGCAGCAGGCCCTCAGCAAGCCCATGAGCGTCCACCTGCTGAACCAGGGCAGCAGCATCGTCATCCCGGCCCAGCACGTCCCTCAGGCCATGCTGCAGGGCCAGAACCAGTTCCTGCTCCCCGGGCAGCTGGCGGGCGCCTCGGCCGTGCAGATCCCTCAGCAGCTCTCGGCCTTGCAGGCCAACATGGGGGGCCAGATCCTGACCACCTCGCACCCCGGCGGGCAAGCCCACATCATAACTAGCCAAGGGCCGGGCGGGCAGCTGATCACCAACCAAGCCTTGCCGGCGCAGATCCTCACCAACCAGAACATCGCCAGCCAGCTGAACCTGGGCCAGGTGCTCACCTCGCAGAACGCCCACGGCACCGCTCACATCCTCTCGGCCCCCATCCAGCTCCAGCCCGGCCAGGTGGGTCAGCCGGCTCTCTTCCAGATGCCCGTTTCGCTGGCGGGCAGCTTGACCACGCAGAGCCAACCCTCGGTGGCCGCTTCGCTGGGCCAACCGGGCCAACCGGTGATCCAAGGGGTGACGCTGCCCAACCAGGTGGCCATGCTCAACGCCACCGAGAGCCTCGGTCAAACCGTGAGCATCCAAGCTTCCGCCGCCACCAGCAGCCAGAGCCCCGGCCTGGTCCAACCGCAGCCGGCCTCGGCCGCCGGCCTGCTCCCCGCCGCCGACCAGTCCTCCATCCTCACCGTCCAAACCGCCTCCCAGCCGCCCGCGCCCATCCAGCTCAACGTGCCGCCGCCGCCGCCCGCCCAGCAGCCCGTCGCTTCCCAGCCCAGCCCCAGCTTGGCCTCCAGCCCGGAGAAGATCATCCTGGGGCAGGCAGCCGCCGGAGCCGTCATCAACCAGGACTCCATGCAGATGTTCCTGCAGCAGGCAAGTCGAGCCCCTCGCCGGGGAGGGGGTGGCCGCCGTCTTGGCAGCCCGCTGGGTGCTGGGAGAGCGACGCCGGGCTCCGAGAGCCCCTGCTTGACGTGCTACAAGCGCTCCTGCGTGGTCTTAATCCTTTAAGCGTCGTCGTCCCGCCGTGGGGCGGTTCCCTCCCTCGGTAGGAGTTGCCGGGAGCGGCGAGCGGCGCTCAGGGCCGCGCTGAGCGTAGGCATCCTGGTTTTGGTTAAAAAAGAACCGGTTCTTTTTTAGTGAAACTTCTTTACGGCGAAGTTCTTGGAAGTATCTGATGGTAGGCGAGTGCCTCCGCCTTGCCTTTGGAAGGAGGAGCTGGTGGTGGGTCCACCCAGGTCACTGGTGATGGGTCCACCCAGGTCTCTGGTGATGGGTCCATCCAGGTCGCTGGTGATGGGTCCACCCAGGTCTCTGGTGACGGGTCCACCCAGGTCGCTGGTGATGGGTCCATCCAGGTCTCTGGTGATGGGTCCACCCAGGTCTCTGGTGACGGGTCCATCCAGGTCTCTGGTGATGGGTCCATCCAGGTCTCTGGTGACGGGTCCACCCAGGTCGCTGGTGACGGGTCCACCCAGGTCGCTGGTGATGGGTCCATCCAGGTCTCTGGTGATGGGTCCACCCAGGTCTCTGGTGACGGGTCCATCCAGGTCTCTGGTGATGGGTCCATCCAGGTCTCTGGTGACGGGTCCACCCAGGTCGCTGGTGACGGGTCCACCCAGGTCTCTGGTGACGGGTCCATCCAGGTCGCTGGTGACGGGTCCATCCAGGTCTCTGGTGACGGGTCCACCCAGGTCGCTGGTGGTGGGTCCATCCAGGTCTCTGGTGGTGGGTCCACCCAGGTCACTGGTGATGGGTCCATCCAGGTCGCTGGTGACGGGTCCACCCAGGTCTCTGGTGACGGGTCCACCCAGGTCGCTGGTGATGGGTCCACCCAGGTCTCTGGTGACGGGTCCATCCAGGTCGCTGGTGATGGGTCCACCCAGGTCTCTGGTGACGGGTCCATCCAGGTCGCTGGTGATGGGTCCACCCAGGTCGCTGGTGGTGGGTCCACCCAGGTCGCTGGTGACGGGTCCGTCCAGGTCGCTGGTGGTGGGTCCATCCAGGTCTCTGGTGGTGGGTCCACCCAGGTCACTGGTGACGGGTCCACCCAGGTCTCTGGTGACGGATCCACCCAGGTCGCTGGTGACGGGTCCACCCAGGTCTCTGGTGACGGGTCCACCCAGGTCGCTGGTGACGGGTCCACCCAGGTCTCTGGTGACGGGTCCACCCAGGTCGCTGGTGACGGGTCCACCCAGGTCGCTGGTGATGGGTCCACCCAGGTCTCTGGTGACGGGTCCACCCAGGTCGCTGGTGATGGGTCCACCCAGGTCTCTGGTGATGGGTCCATCCAGGTCACTGGTGACGGGTCCACCCAGGTTGCTGGTGACGGGTCCATCCAGGTCACTGGTGACGGGTCCACCCAGGTCTCTGGTGACGGGTCCATCCAGGTCGCTGGTGATGGGTCCACCCAGGTCGCTGGTGATGGGTCCACCCAGGTCTCTGGTGATGGGTCCATCCAGGTCACTGGTGACGGGTCCACCCAGGTTGCTGGTGACGGGTCCATCCAGGTCACTGGTGACGGGTCCATCCAGGTCGCTGGTGATGGGTCCACCCAGGTCGCTGGTGACGGGTCCACCCAGGTCTCTGGTGACGGGTCCATCCAGGTCGCTGGTGATGGGTCCACCCAGGTCGCTGGTGATGGGTCCACCCAGGTCTCTGGTGATGGGTCCACCCAGGTCACCGAAGCCACCGAAGCTGGGTTTTCTGTCTTCGTTAGCTCCAGTCAGGCCGTTGGGATCAGTTGGGCAGCGCTGGAAGCGACGGCGTCTCGTTGTCCGGCGGTGCCGGGCCGGCTGCGGACGCCTCCACTGGTCTGTGCTGGAGAGGGGTTCGGTGGCGGGTCGGACGCCGTGGTGGGTTTTATTTGTCGTGAGCTCAGAAAGGTGGGTGCTGGTCCGTAACCCACCCAAGTCCCTGGATCACCAGAGAAAGGAATGGGAGGAGACCGAGCGCTTTCTGTTATTTTATTATTATTATCATCATTATTTTATTACTATAATTATTATTTCAATAGTGAGAAGCCTTCACATTCCCATTGGAACCTCTCTTGCCGTAGCCGGCAGCGCAGATGCGTCCTTCTAGGTCTTGGAGCTTGACGTTGACGGGCACCTCCCGGCGTTTCAGCGTAATTAAAGCCAGGCGTCTGCCCGTCGCTAACGAGTTCCGCTTCCAGCCATCGCCGGGGGGGCTGAAGAAGCTCGCAGCCCCCGCGAGACGCGGAAAACCCTTCCCAGAAATAGCGAGGACCCTCCGTGCCGGCGGGAGAGGCCGATGCGGGGGGCTTGGCACGCGCGCCGCGTCCCGGCCTTGGCCTCTCTCTGCCGTTTGGCGCCGGCCGAGGTGCCAGGCCGGGCGCGAACGCTTGCTCGGCGCTGGGGGGGGGTCCTCCTGCGTCCCCAAAACCTGCGCCGCCGCCGGGTAGCGTTACCGTGGTCGGACGCGACGCGTCCGGCTGCCTCCCCCGAGCAAAATCCCTCTCCCAGCTCCAGAGAGCTCTACCCCTCGCCGGCCGTGCCGGCGCCGCGGCCGGAGCGAGAGCGGCCGCGCTCTGGGGCCGCCGCCGGTGCCGGGAGGAGCGTGGGGTTGGACCCGCACGCCTCGCCGCTGCCGAACGTGCCCCGGGCGCGTCGCCGCGCGCGGGAAACCGAGCTGCCGGCGGGAAAACCCGCGGCAGACGTCTCCCGGCGTTTTTATTTTTCACCTCCGAAGCCGCCACGCTCTCCCTCCGGCCCGGTTTCCCCGGCGGGATCTGCTCGGGGGGTGGTGGGAGCCTGGGGGTTTTGTTTTCGAGGCGAAGCAGCCAGGTTTGCTCCGCTCCCCTCGGCGGAAGGGAGAGGGGAGAGGTGCCCCGAGCCCGGCGGGATGCTCCCGGCGCCGGGATTAATTGGGCTCCGGTAATTTATCGCTCGGCGAAGGCGAGCTGCCGGGCTGGCCGTTGGCAGGGCAGCGGGGTTGAGCCCTTACACCCCAAACCCACAGCTGACAGCCGCGGCCCGAGTCGGGGGGCTGCGGGGGTCCCCTCCCTCCCCCGCCGTCCGTCCCTCTGTCCGTCCGTCTGCTCTCCCAGCTCCGGCTGCTCCCGCTCGCTTGCCTGCAGGCCCTCACTAACCCTGAAAGCTGCTGCCGCCCCGCGTTGCTTCTCCTCCTCCTCCTCCTTCACGCTCGCACGCCGCTGTCCGCTGCATTTTGGTCCCTCCCAGGCGTTTTATTTCTCTTTTTTCCCCCAATTCTGCACCTTTCCGGGAGTTACGAAGCGCTACGATCGCTGTTAAGCAGAAGGGCGATTCAGAGGCGGAGGGAGGGCGCAGCTCCCGGGGCGAATCTCTCCCCAGAAATCGAAATAGCGGGGCACTTCCAGCGGCGAGGGTCGTTAGGGCCGTCCTCGTTAGCCCCCGGCCGGCTCCGGGGAGCCGATGGCCGCCGGGCCCCTTCCCCGGGGGAGCAGCAGCCTCAGCGTTGCACCGGCTGCGGTGGGAAGAGAAGGTGGGATACGGCCAAGCGTCCCTGCAGCCGCTCCCGAGGGCAGGGCTAAGGGTGGTTTTGGGGAAGAAAAGTAGAAAACGCTTCTTCCCTGGCCTGGGGGGGGGAGGCTGGGGGTCCCCGCTTCGGCAGACACGGCCGCGGCGCGGAGCTGCTTTCGGCAGCGCCAGCCAAGCCGGGCTCGATGCCCTTCTGCCATTTTACCTTGTCCTGACCCCCCAAAAACGCTGCGAAAGCAACGCTCGGGGCCGGGGAGGTCCGATCCCCGCCCCTGGCACCCCCAGCACCGACACCCAGGCCACGTAGGGAGGGTGCTAGGGCAGAGCAGGCCGAGGGCTGGAGCTCGTTGTCCCGGGGCTTCGTTAGGGCAGGAGGCAGGGACGCGCCGCGAGCCGCTTTCAGAGCGGTGCGTGCTCTTCGTCGTCCCGCGGGTGCTTTCGAGGGCAGGGCTCCTTCCTGAGCTTCGACTAACTTCTTCCTCTTTCCTTCTCTGTTTCAGTTACCCGCAGGGCAGCAGAAGCTCCCTGGAGCCTCCCCGTCCCCTTCGCTACCTCATCCTCCCCTGGGGGAGAGCCCGCAGCTCCCGGCCGCCCACCTCTCCCAAATGCAGTCCCCGCACCCCTCCCGGCCCCCCTCCCAGCCCCAGCCCCTCTCCCGGCCCCCCTCCCGGCCCCACTCGCGTCCTCCGTCCCAGCCGCAGACCCTCTCCCGGCCCCCCTCGGAGCCGCTCTCCCGCTCCTGCACCCCGCAGGCCCCCGTGCCCGGACTCTACGTCATCCAGAACCAGCTGGCCTCGTCCCCCCTGGGCGGGGGGCAGCACCCCCTGCGCCCCCCCTCCCAGCCCCCCTTCCAGCCGCCCTCGGCGCAGGCCGAAGCCGCCCCGCCGCCGGCGCAGCTCCAGGTCCAGCTCCCGGCGCCGACGGAGCTCCAGCACGCCCACTCCCCCCACTTCCAGCTCCAGTTCCCAACCCAGGGTCAGATCAAACCTCCCACTCCCACCCACGCTCTCCACCTAACCGCGGAGCAGCCGAGGAGCTTCCCGATGATCCCGAGCCAATTCCAAACCCTCCCGGCCATCCCCAATCCCACTCCTCAGCAGAAGCAAATACTGGACAGGTTCCAGCAGGTAAATGAGCAGCGTCGAGGGCCTGACGCCGGGCGGCGTGGCAAAACGTGGCCGCCGGCCTCCCGGCGTCGGGGAGCCGAGGGATTAACGGAAAAATCGGGAGCCGAACCCGGCTGGTTCCTCCCGGGGGTGGTGGGGGTTTTGCCGTAGGGCTGAACCGGGCGCCGCGTCCTCGGCGTCGTTGGAGGGGGGGTTTTGGGGTGCCCGGGGCGGGGGTTACGCCTGGCTCTGCCGCCTGTCGTCGCGGGAATGCACGCGCGGAGCTGAGCGCCTTCCGCGAGCGCCGCTCGCGTGTTGGTGAACGAGGCGAGGAGGAGGCGTTCGCCGCGGCGGGGGTGAAAGCGCGCCCCGTTCCGCGGTGACCAGCACCCCCGAGACCCGGCCGGGCCGGGGCCGCGTCCCGCCGGAGCTCGTGGTCTGGGGGCTGCGGGGCGCCCGGGGGGAAGCGCAGGGAATCCGCGATGCCTCGCTGGTGGAGGGGACATCGGGGTCTTCCCGGCCGAGTACCAGAAAAAAACGGCTTTTAAAATTAAACCGCCGCTGTTTATTTTATATTCACTTCGGTGGGGGGGGAGAGGAGAGAGAGGAGAGGAACGGGGTGGGAAGGGCAGCGCTTGAGCTCGGTTTTATTGAGCTGCGCGTTAGCTTCGAGCCAGCCCCCCCTCCGAGGACCCCGCGGGCTTCCTGCGAGCGCGTGGGGCCCGTTGCCGCGGTTTGGGCCCGGGGCTGGACGGGGGCAGCTCGGCTGGCGCCCCGCCGGCGCTGCTCTGCGTCGGTCTCCCAGCGCCGGCGCAGCGAGCGGTCCCCTCCCTCCCGCAGCGCTCGCGCCGAATCGGTGCGACTCGCGGACTCAGAAGCCGTGGATTCGGGGCGCTTTTTCACCTCCTGGGTTTGTTTGTTTTTTTTTTTCTCTGTTTTTATCCCTTGCAGGTGCCGCAGGGGATCATCCTGCAAACGAAGCAGCAGCCTCCCACCAGCCAGGCTTCCCCCGCGCTCGGCCAGTTCAGCAGCCCGTCCTCCTCCGTCCTGGTGAGCGGCCAGGGCCAGCCGGCAACGCCGACGCCGGCACCGGCACACAGCCACGCGCCCGCTGCCCTCCCGCCTTCCACCGCAGGTTCGTGACGTTGACTTCGGCTCCCGGGCGGGGAAAAACACGGGAGGGCGTCCTAAAGCGCGAGTGTCCCGGCACACGGGCGGCCCGAAACACAGGGAGGGCATCCTGGCACCCAGGCATCCCGAACCGTGGGCGTTCTGGCACGTGGGCATCCCAAACCACGAGTGTCGTGGCACATGGGTGTCCCAGAGCATGAGTGTCGTGGCACAGGGGCATCCCAAACCACGAGCGTCCCGGCACACGGGCATCCCGGCACACAGGCATCCCAAACCACGAGTGTCGTGGCACATGGGTGTCCCAAACCACGAGTGTCGTGGCACAGGGGCGTCCCAAACCACGAGTGTCGTGGCACAGGGGCGTCCCAAACCACGAGTGTCGTGGCACAGGGGCATCCCAAACCACGAGCGTCCCGGCACACGGGCATCCCGGCACACGGGCATCCCAAACCACGAGTGTCGTGGCACATGGGTGTCCCAAACCACGAGTGTCGTGGCACAGGGGCGTCCCAAACCACGAGTGTCGTGGCACAGGGGCGTCCCAAACCACGAGTGTCGTGGCACAGGGGCGTCCCAAACCACGAGTGTCGTGGCACAGGGGCATCCCAAACCACGAGCGTCCCGGCACACGGGCATCCCGGCACACGGGCATCCCAAACCACGAGTGTCGTGGCACATGGGTGTCCCAAACCACGAGTGTCGTGGCACAGGGGCGTCCCAAACCACAAGTGTCGTGGTATACAGGCGTCCCAGGCCACGAGTGTCCCGGCACACGGGCATCCCAGATGATGGGCATCCCAAACCGTGAGCGTTGTGGCACATGGGCATCCCAGACCACGAACATCCCAGACCACGAGCGTGCGGGCACACGGGCATCCCAAACCAAGAATGTCCTGGTATCCAGGCATCCCAAACCACGAGCATCCCAAAGCACAAAAAAAAAGACCACGGGCATCCCAAACCATGAGCGTCCAGACCATGAGCATCCCAAAACACAAGCGTGCTGGCACACGGGCGTCCCACACCACGAGCATCCGGGCACCCCACACCGCAAGCATCCCAGACCACGAGCATCTGGGCACGCAGACGTCCCAGCACACGGGCACCCCACACCACGAGCACCCCACACAACGAGCATCTGGGCACACGGACGTCCTGGCACACGGACACCCCACACCACAAGCACCCCACACCACGACCTTCCGGGCACACGGATGTCCCAGCACACAGGCACCCCACACCACGAGCACCCCACACCACGAGCACCCCACACCACGAGCATCCGGGCACACGGACGTCCCAGCACACGGGCACCCCACACCACGAGCACCCCACACCACGAGCATCCCGGCACACGGACGTCCCAGCACACAAGCACCCCACACCACGAGCATCCCACACCACGAGCATCCCACACCACGAGCATCCTGGCACACGGGCATCTCACACCACGAGCATCCGGGCAGATGGATGCCCCGGCACACGGGCATCCCACACCACAAGCACCCCACACCACGAGCACCCCACACCACGAGCATCCTGGCACACGGACGTCCCAGCACACAAGCACCCCACACCACGAGCACCCCACACCACGAGCACCCCACACCACGAGCATCCCGGCACACGGACGTCCCAGCACACAAGCACCCCACACCACGAGCACCCCACACCACGAGCACCCCACACCACGAGCATCCCACACCACGAGCACCCCACGCCACGAGCACCCCACACCACGAGCACCCCACACCACGAGCACCGCGGCACAGAAGCGTCGCTGTGCACGAGCATCGCGTCGCCCTCGCTTAGGGAAAGCGGAGCTGCCGAAGCGATGCTTCGCCTGCGAGAAAAGGGTGGTGGTTTCTCTTCACGCTTGGTTTATTTTTTTTGGTAAAGCTCGGTCCTTGGGGATGAAATGTGCCAGGGGAACCCAGGCCCTCGTTATTTATTATCCAAGGCTCGAACTTTGACGTGAAGCCCCCATTCTGTTTCACGTTGGCTAGGTATTACCGCCCCGGTTCCTGCAGAGAGCAAGACCTTCTCCAGCGTCCCCGCGCCGCTCACTGCCGGGAAAGGCGCCGCGGCCCAGGGGAAGGGAGGAACGCCGCTCGCCATTCAGCAGCCCGTTCAGGTGAGGAGGAAGCGTTTTGTGTGGGTTTCTGTCCTGTTTCGAAGTTTTCCACCTTGAGAGTAAACGAATCCGCCAGCGTTCTCCTCCGTTTTATCAAAAAGGCAGAGCTGATTTCCGAAAAGCATTTCTTTCCAGAAAATTTTCCACTTTTAAAGCGCTGTGAACCTCGAGAGATGATACGAAATCAACCGTTCCCACCACTGTTAGTGAGGCTTTTGGGGAGGGGGGGGGGGGCTTTGTTGTTCCCCCTCTTTAGGAGAATCAGTTGCTTAGCGATGATTTAACGAGCGGTCAGGGCTGTTAATGTAGATTTTTGGAAGTCCAAACGAGAATAATTCTGGTTTGATGCCAAAATACCTCTTAGGCTTGGGTAGCCTGCGAGCTCTTCCACCGCCGAGCGTCGCCTTGGCAGGCGCGTGCCGGCGGTTGATCCTGGCCTGGGGAAATCACGCCGGGGCTCGCAACAGCGCGGTTTTCGTGTCGCTTCTCCCGCAGACCAAGCCTGGCGTGATCAGCTCCGTCTCGGGCCTCAGCCTGGCGAAGGGTCCCCTGCAGATCCAGGTCGTCGGGAAGGGTTTGCCGCAGCTCGTGCCCTCGGTCCCCGTGCAGAGCCCGCAGCTGGTGAGCTCGCGCCGGGGCTTGGCGAGGAAGAGCGTGGCGGAGAGCCCTTCCTCGCGGGGACGGGGCGGCGGGGGGCTTTGCCGGTGGGAGAAGCGAGGTGGGCGCGCAGCGTGGGGACTCGGAATGCGCCGGAGGAGAAGCAGAGCAGATTTGGGTCTGTTTGGTCTGTATATATTGGGATGTTTGGTGTCTGTATACCAATTTTTATAGTATTATATATAAATTTTATAGATGTTAGGGCGTGCTTTTATTTATATATAATATAAATAGACCAAAAGCTGTTTGGGCAAAGCGAGGAGAAGCCTTCCTCCGTCCTTGCAATCCGCAGGAAGCCGCGCTTTCTCCTTTTTGCCCAAAATCTAAATCAGTTTGGTACAATCACGGAATGGTTTGGCTTAGAAGGGACTTGTAAAGGCCATCGGGGACGGCTTCAGCTCGAGCAGGGACAGCTTGGACTGGAGCAGGGACAGCTTGGACTGGAGCAGGGACAGCTTGGACTCGATCGGGGACAGCTTCGACTCGAGCAGGGACAGGTTGGGCTCGATCAGGGACAGCTTGGACTCGAGCAGGGACAGCTTGGACTCGATCAGGGACAGCTTGGACTCAAGCAGGGACAGCTTGGACTCGATCAGGGACAGCTTGGACTCGATCAGGGACAGCTTGGACTCGATCAGGGACAGCTTTGACTCGATCAGGGACAGCTTCGACTGGAGCAGGGACAGCTTTGACTCGATCAGGGACAGCTTGGACTCGATCAGGGACAGCTTTGACTCGATCAGGGACAGCTTTGACTCGATCAGGGACAGCTTGGACTCGATCAGGGACAGCTTTGACTTGATCAGGGACAGCTTGGACTGGAGCAGGGACAGCTTGGACTCGATCGGGGACATCATCTTTCTCTTTCTCCCTAGAGCAGCTGCCAGTCTCTGCATTTTCTCTCCTCCACCTCGCTTCCCTCCAAAGAGGACGAATTCCCCTCGCGCGTCTCGGTCCGGCGCGGGCTCGACCCCCTCCCCGCTCACCCCTGTCCTTTCTTCTCCCACCAGTACGACAGCAAGCTCGGTCTGAAGAAAGCCCCGACACTACAGCCCAGCAAGGAGGCCTGGTGAGTGCACCAGGAGTCAAACCGGCAGGGAACGCCGCGCTGCGGCGGCTCCGCTCGCTGCCGTCGGTATTTCCCCGGCCCCTTCGCCCGCGCGGTGCCGTTAGCGCTGGGGACGGGGAATTCTGCGTGCCAGATCCCTTCGACAGCTCACCCTCTGCGCCCGTTAATGGCCTCAGGTCACGTCAGGGGAGGTTCAGATCGGATATTCGGGAAAAATTCTTTACTGGGAAGAGCGGTGAAGCGTTGGACCTGGCTGCCCCGGGAGGCGGTGGAGTCCCCATCGCTGGAGGGGTTCAAAAGCCGCGTAGACGTGGCGCCTCGGGCCGTGGTTTAGCGGGCAGGGTGGTGATGGGTTGATGGTTGGACTCCTGGATCTTAGAGGTCTTTCCCAACCTTCCCGATTCGATGGTTCTCCTCCCTCGCAGCTTCCTGGAGCAGCTGCACAAGCACCAGGGCGCGGTGCTGCATCCCGACTACAAGAGCTCGTTCCGCTCCTTCGACGACGCCGTGCAGCGGCTCCTGCCCTACCACGTCTACCAGGGGGTGCTGCCCTCCGCGCACGACTACCGCAAAGGTACGGCCTTGCCAGGGCACGCCGCTCCGCGCCCGCGTGGCCGCGGGGGTCCAGCTCGAACAAAACGGAGGTTTTTAGTGGTGAAAAAACGGAGAAAGTCTCTAGGGCTTCACTCTAGAAATCCAAACGGAAATCCCCAGCGTGATCGGTTTGAAGTTCTGCAGGCTTTCTGTCCTGGAACAGGTCAAAGCTCCGTTCAGGTTCTGTCACAGTCACTGCACAGAATCACAGAGTCCCGGCATGGCGGGGTTGGCAGGGACCTCTGGGGTCCCCCAGCCCAGCCCCCTGCCCAAGCAGGGTCACCCAGAGCAGGGGGCACAGCACCGCGGCCAGGGGGGCTGGAATATCTCCAGAGAAGGAGACTCCACAGCCTCCCTGGGCAGCCTGGGCCAGGGCTCCGGCACCCTCAGAGGGAAGAAGTTCTTCCTCGGGTTCAGCTGGAGCTTCCTCTGCCCCAGTTTGTGCCCGTTGCCCCTTGTCCTGTCGCTGGGCACCACTGGGAAGAGTCTGGCCCCATCCTCCTGACCCCCCCCTGCAGAGATTTATCGGCATTTCTAAGGTCCCCTCTCAGCCTTCTCTTCTCCAGGCTGAACAAGCCCAGCTCCCTCAGCCTCTCCTCGGAGCAGAGATGCTCCAGTGCCCTCCTCATCCTCGTAGCCCTGTGCTGGGCTCTCTCCAGTAGCTCCTCATCTTTCTTGAACTGGGGAGCCCAGCACTGGACTCTCTCCAGTAGCTCCTCGTCGTTCTTGAACTGGGGAGCCCAGCACTGGGCTCTCTCCAGTAGCTCCTCATCGTTCTTGAAATGGGGAGCCCAGCACTGGACTCTCTCCAGTAGCTCCTCATCGTTCCTGAACTGGGGAGCCCAGCACTGGGCTCTCTCCAGTAGCTCCTCATCGTTCTTGAACTGGGGAGCCCAGCACTGGACTCTCTCCAGTAGCTCCTCACCGTTCTTGAACTGGGGAGCCCCAAACTGGGCTCTCCCCAGTAGCTCCTCACCGTTCTTGAACTGGGGAGCCCCAAACTGGACTCTCTCCAGTAGCTCCTCATCGTTCTTGAACTGGGGAGCCCAGCACTGGACTCTCTCCATTAGCTCCTCATCGTTCTGGAACTGGGGAGCCCAGCACTGGACTCTCTCCAGTAGCTCCTCGTCATTCTTGAACTGAGGAGCCCAGAGCTGGACCCAGGACTCCAGATGGGACCTCCCCAGGGCAGGGCAGAGGGGGAGGAGAACCTCCCTCGCCCTGCTGCCCACACTCCTCGTGATGCACCCCAGGATCCCATCGGCCTTCTGGGCACCCAGGGCACGCTGCTGGCTCCTGGTTGACTTGAGGGGTCGGTAAAACAGGCCTTAGCAGCTTGGGAACAATCACAGCAATTAAAAATTCCACAGCCCCCTTTTTCCAGGGTCTCCCCCGAGCGAGTCCGCTGAAAAAGGGAGCGATAAAGAGCCACCGACCCCGTATCTGCGCTTGCCCCACGACACGAACTTCGTTTTCTCCCTGTACCTGCGTTTGACGCGAACTTTTCTTTCCTCCCCCACCCTCCTCTTCCTCGCAGTGGACGAGGAGTTTGAAGTGGTGTCTGCGCAGCTGCTGAAGCGCACACAAGCGATGCTCAACAAGTACCGGCTGCTGCTGCTGGAGGAGTCTCGGGTGAGTCCGGTGCTGGCCCCCTCCCGTCTCGCCGTTCCTGCTCCAGCGCGGGCGGCTCGGGCCCATCCGCGCCCGTCCGGGTTCGAGGTCGGCACCGGTGTGGGCTGTGTCCTGCCACGGGGGGACTGGGGGGCTCAGCCCCTGGGTTTGTGTGGAGATGGGAGAGCTTTGCCCTCCCTGAATGGGTTTGAACTGGTCCCTGCCTGGATTTGTGTGGGAATGGGAAAGCTTTCCCCTCCCTGACTGGGTTTGAACTGGTCTCTGCCTGGATTTGTGTGGGAATGGGAAAGCTTTCCCCTCCCTGAATGGGTTTGAACTGGTCTCTGCCTGGATTTGTGTGGGAATGGGAAAGCTTTCCCCTCCCTGAATGGGTTTGAACTGGTCCCTGCCTGGATTTGTGTGGGAATGGGAAAGCTTTCCCCTCCCTGAATGGGTTTGAACTGGTCCCTGCCTGGATTTGTGTGGGAATGGGAAAGCTTTCCCCTCCCTGAATGGGTTTGAACTGGTCCCTGCCTGGATTTGTGTGGGAATGGGAAAGCTTTCCCGTCCCTGAATGGGTTTGAACTGGTCCCTGCCTGGATTTGTGTGGGAATGGGAAAGCTTTCCCCTCCCTGAATGGGTTTGAACTGGTCCCTGCCTGGATTTGTGTGGGAATGGGAAAGCTTTCCCCTCCCTGAATGGGTTTGAACTGGTCCCTGCCTGGATTTGTGTGGGAATGGGAAAGCTTTCCCCTCCCTGAATGGGTTTGAACTGGTCCCTGCCTGGATTTGTGTGGGAATGGGAAAGCTTTCCCCTCCCTGAATGGGTTTGAACTGGTCCCTGCCTGGATTTGTGTGGGAATGGGAAAGCTTTCCCGTCCCTGAATGGGTTTGAACTGGTCCCTGCCTGGATTTGTGTGGGAATGGGAAAGCTTTCCCCTCCCTGAATGGGTTTGAACTGGTCCCTGCCTGGATTTGTGTGGGAATGGGAAAGCTTTCCCCTCCCTGACTGGGTTTGAACTGGTCCCTGCCTGGATTTGTGTGGGAATGGGAGAGCTTTCCCCTCCCGGCCGGTCTCTGCAAGCCGTTGGTGTTTAACTGACCGGGAAAGGGGAAAATCTGGAAGGAGACCGGATGGAGCGTGTTCCGGCGGTGACGTGTTAACGGCAGCCGCTCTTCCTCCCCGTCCCTCTCCCCTCCTCTCCCTCCTCCGCTCTCTTCCTCACCTGCAGAGGGTCAGCCCTTCCGCGGAGATGGTGATGATCGACCGCATGTTCATACAGGAGGAGAAGACCATGCTGGCGCTCGACAAGCAGCTGGCCAAGGAGAAGCCAGGTGGGACACCAGCTCTTTGGGTGGTTTGCAGCCGCACGCTCGGGTCTCGGGCTCTTCCTCCTCTTCCTCGGCTTGCGCGCCCCGCGGCGCTCGGGGCAGGGCGACGGCGAGACGAGAAGGGCTGAAGCTCCGTCAGAAGCGGGAGCTCTCGAGGGGAACGAGGGGCTGTGAGGGGAGGAGGGGGCAGAAAAAAATCCCCCCCAGCAAATTTACACCGGAGATATTGGGCGAGAACGTCGTCGTAACGCTGATTTTTTTAAAATTTAAACAAACCCGTGGTGTTTCCCTTCCAGACGAGTACGTCTCCTCGTCGTCCCGCTCGCAGAGCCTCTCCTCCGCCGCGGCCCCGGCCTCCGGCGCGGCGCCGGCCCCCGAGGGTCCGAAAGCCCCCCCGGCGCCGCCGGCCGCCCCGCTGCACCCCACCAAGCTGGTGATCAAGCACAGCGGGGGGTCCCCGTCGGTCACCTGGGCCAAGGCGTCCCCGGCGCTGGACGGGGACGAGGACGCCCTGCCCTCGCGGAGCAAGCCCCCCATCAAGACCTACGAGGCGCGCAGCCGCATCGGGCTGAAGCTGAAGATCAAGCAGGAGGCCGGGCTCAGCAAGGTGGTCCACAACACCGCCCTGGACCCCGTGCACCAGCCGCCCGCCGCGTGCCGCGTCATCAAAGGCCCCGACGCGCACGCCGCCGGCACCGCCGCCGCCGCCGGGCAGATGAACGGCACCGTGGACCACGTGAGCTCGGCTCCCACCGAGAAGAAACCCGCCGTGACCTACTGCCGCCTCCCGCTCCGCAAGACCTACCGGGAGAACGTCGACGCCTTCGTGGCCGAGAAACCCGCCGACGCCAAGGGGAGCGCCCCGAAAACCGACAAACCCCCCGGCGCCGGGCAGGAGGACGCGGCCCGGGGCGTGATCACCTCCCACAAGAGCCGGGACAACCCCTCGGCGGAGAAGAACCGGCCGGAGGAGAGCTCCAAGCTCCTCTTCTTCAACAGGAGCGACGCCCGCTCGCTGGTCCTGCAGGACGGCCCGGCCGCGCCGAAGGCCGGCGATGCCACCGGTGGCCTTATGAAGGAGCTTGCGGAGGTGGAGGACGAGTTTTACCGCGGGATGATCAAACCGGAGCCCCCCGACCAAGGCTCGGGCTCGGAGCTCGCCTGGGAGGTGCCGCTGCCCCCGGCCAAGCGCCGGAAGTCGGAATCCTTCGAGGTGGACAACGCCAGCTTCTCCAGCGACAGCCCCCAGGACGACTCCCTCAACGAACACCTCCAGAGCGCCATCGACAGCATCCTCAACCTGCAGCAACCTCAGGCCGGGGGGCAGAACGTCCGGACGCCTTCCTCCTCCTACAACTCCTCCTCCTCGCCCTTCTCCTCGCCCGCCCACCGCACGGACGCCTACCTTGCCCCCAGTCACAACGGCGGCCTTGGAGCGAGGACGTTGAACAGATAACAGCGAACCAAACGCGGCGGCGGCGGCGGGATGCTGAGCGAGGACCCGAGGAGGAGGAGGAGGAGGACGAGGAGGAAGCTCTTGGCTGGTTGGATGCGGTTGACCCCCCGCGGCGGTTCCACCCCAGAGACCCGCCGAGCCGGGTCTGGGAGGGGGGGAAACCCGCTTCGCCCCGGTCTTCGTCGCACGGCAAAGGGTGGGGGGGGAGGTTCGGGGGTTGTAAAGCGCGAGCGGAGGCCGAAGGCCCCGATCCGCGCGGCCGACGCGCCCCGGAGAGGGGGGGGGAGGGGTCGGCTGTGTAATTTAGATTCTGTAACAAATTGCTAATACGAATATCTGAGCGGTCTGCTCTCTCTTTCCCCCCCGCCCCCTCCCCGATCCCGCTCCCAGCCCGGAGTGGGTCGGAATCGCACCGGCCGGAGGCCAAAGAGGACTCTGGAGTCGTTGCCCCGGGGGGTAAAATTGATGCTTTTTAAGTTATTTCAGAGCACGCGCGCGGGCTTCGGGAGCCTCGGGCTGCCAGCGAGGGGGGAACGGCGCGAAAAGAGGAGGAAAGCAAGGAAACACAAACGGCCGAAAGGAAAAAGCGAAGTTTGCAGTGAGTTCTGCGCCCGGAGGAGGAGCGAATCCCCCCTCCCCGGGGCAGGGGGCTGGGGAGGGGGCTCCGGGTCCGCCGTGACCCGGGAAACGCCGGGAAGGGCGACTTGTCCCGGGGTTGGGAAAGGGAGAAAAAAATCAGAGCGGTCGGACGCCGCCAGAGCGCCCTTCCGTAAAAAAATCAGCGTTTTGTCGGGCTGGGGGGGCTCTGCCGGCTGCCGGGAGCTGCCCCGTTATCCCTGCGTTTTGCCCCGCTCCACATCCCGGGGGGAGGGGGGGGTTTAATATCCCCCCCCCCCCCCCCCAATTTTTCCTTCCGGAGGGAATAAATTCACCGCGACGCTCGAGTGCGGTCGGGCCCGCGGGGACGTGGTCGGCGGGGGTGGGGTGCAGAGCTGCGTCGGGGCGGCCCCCGCGCTGCGGGGAGGGGGGCTTTGGGGCAAAATGCTGCGGATTTGGGGAAAAATGAGAGATTTGGGGCAAAAAGGTGCGGATCTGGGGCAAAAAGCTGCGGATCTGGGGCAAAACGGTGCAGATCTGGGGCAAAATGCTGTGGATCTGGGGCAAAACGGTGCGAATCTGGGGTAAAACGCTGTGGATTTGGGGCAAAATGGTGCAGATTTAGGGCAAAAAGCTGCCAATCTGGGGCAAAATGATGCGGATCTGGGGCAAAACACTGGATTTGAGGCAAAAAGCTGTGGATTTGGGGCAAAAACGGTGTGGATCTGGGGCAATAAGCTGCGGGTCTGGGGCAAAACGTGGATTTGGGGCAAAATGCTGTGGATGTGGGGCAAAAGAGTGTGGATCTGGGGCAAAACGGTGTGGATCTGGGGCAAAAAGCTGTGGATTTGGGGCAAAACGGTGCGAATCTGGGGCAAAACGGTGCGAATCTGGGGCAAAACGGTGTGGATCTGGGGCAAAATGCTGTGGATTTGGGGCAAAATGGTGGAGATTTAGGGCAAAAAGCTGCCAATCTGGGGCAAAACGATGCGAATCTGGGGCAAAACGATGCGAATCTGGGGCAAAACGGTGTGGATCTGGGGCAAAAAGCTGTGGATTTGGGGCAAAAACAGTGCGGATTTGGGGCAAAAATCTGCAGATTTGGGGCAAAATGGTGTGGATTTGGGGCAATAAGCTGCGGGTCTGGGGCAAAACGTGGATTTGGGGCAAAATGGTGCAGATTTGGGGCAAAATGCTGTGGATGTGGGGCAAAAGAGTGTGGATCTGGGGCAAAAAGCTGCCAATCTGGGGCAAAACGGTGCGAATCTGGGGCAAAACGCTGTGGATTTGAGGCAAAAAGCTGTGGATTTGGGGCAAAAACGGTGCAGATTTGGGGCAAAAATCTGCGCATTTGGGGCAAAACGGTGTGGATTTGGGGCAATAAGCTGCGGGTCTGGGGCAAAACATGGATTTGGGGCAAAATGGTGCGGATTTGGGGCAAAACGCTGTGGATGTGGGGCAAACTGCGGATTTGGGGCAAAAAGCGGCGATTTGGGCAAAAACCTTCGGATCTGGGGCAAAATGGTGCAGATTTTGGGCAAAATGCCACAGATTTGGGGCAAAAACGGTGCGGATTTGGGGCAAAAATCTGCGGGTCTGGGGCAAAACGTGGATTTGGGGCAAAATGGTGCGGATCTGGGGCAAAACGCTGCGGATCTGGGGCAAAACGCTGCAGATTTGGGGCAGAACGATGCAGATCTGGGGCAGAACGATGCAGATCTGGGGCCAAACGGTGCCGATTTGGGGCAAAACGCTGCGGATTTGGGGCGGAGCGAAGGGCCGAGCCCTGGGAGGGGGAGAGGGTCCCAGCGGGGTCGCCGCGGTGGGCCGCCGATCGCCGCCGTGTCCCGGGTTGGGTTTTATGACGATGATGATGATGATGATGACAGTTTTTTCCCCCCCCCGTCTCGAAGCGATCCCGCGCGGCGCCGGGCGCGAGCCTCCGCGCAGCCTTCGGCGGCGTAAACAGGGCGGGGAGAGCACCCTGGGAAACAGAAAACACCCTTCCTCGCGCCCGGCGTCGCCTTCCCCTCCTCCAAAACCCCGCAAACAGCCCCAAAAATAATAATAATCCCATAAAAACCCTCCGAAGCGGGAGTTTTCCGTCCCGCCGCGGCGTGGCGCGTGCGTGGCGCGGCTGGAGGCGCGCCAGGCCTCGGCTTCTTTATTATTTTTTCCCCTCCCCTTTGCTTCTAATTTTTTTCTTTTTTTTTTTTTTCCTTTTTTATTTATTTTCCAAGGAGACATAAATCTGGTTCCCCCCCCCCCCCGCGCCCCAGCCTGGGAACGAACGCGCCCCGGCATTCCTCCGCGCTTGCTCACGCCTCATCCGCCCCTTCCCGACCGTTTTTATTCCTCCCCTTCTCAAGGAAAAAATTAAAAACCACCAAGTGGCCCCCCCCCCCTCCGCCATGTCCCGACGGAGTGGGGGGGGGGGGGGTTCAGGGAGCCGCCGTGCTTCCCCGCTCCCCTTTCCCTCATTTCTCACCCCAAAAAACAAGGCCTTGGCGCGGCCGCTTGCGGGGAGCGGGATTTGTCCCGAGAGGAGGGAGCTGGGGGGGCTCCGAGGGGGCTCCCCCCCCGCCAACAGAACAAAACTGATTTTTGGGGTTTTTTTTTTAAATTTTCCCCTTTATTTTTTAATTTTTTCATTTCTTTTCCCGGCGGCCGAGCGGCCGGACCCCCCCGCCCCGGCGCGGCGCAGCAATAAGGGACGGCGCTTCCCAGGCGGAAAGATTTGGCGTTTTTTATTTTATATATACATATTTATATATAAAAATGTATATTAAATCCTTTGGGGGGGGGTTGTTTAGCGTCCTAATATTGTTTATTTTTAACCCGAGGAGGAAGCGTGGATCGGGACCGTTAGCTCCTGGTTTTTCCTTCCCCCACGAGACGGAGCCGGCGGAAAACCCAGATTTCCCCCAAAAAGGCCCTTCGGCACGGGGGGAGGGGGTCTCTCCGCCCCCCCCCCTCAATTTTAGGGAGCAAAATCCAGGTTTGCCCGCTGGGATCTTGCGTTGCGCCGAGGAAGGGGGGGGTCGGCCCTCCCCCACCCATTTCAACCCACGTTTCGGGGCCGGGGGGGGACGCTGCTGCTGGGGGGGTTGAACCCCGTCCCTAAGTGGGGGGGGAGGTGAAAGCTGGCCGGGCCCCCCCAAATCCCACCCTGTCCTCACCCCCGGAGCGGTGACAGGGACAAAGGACCCCCCCCAGCGTGGCCCCCACCCCGCCGGTACCACACTTGGCAACGAAATATAGTACTATCAGAGAATTTTTGTACTGTATTTATTGTGGATACGGATTTTTTTAACGAATTCTGTACATTTAGTACTCCTCTGTAAATTAAATCCGCTCTTCTTTTCCAAAACCGCGCCCGCCTCGCTGGTCCCCGTCGCTCGCGGCAGCCCCGGCGCCCACCCGACCTCGCCTGGAGCCCCGGGGGGGAGCGATGCTCGCGGGGTGAGTTCGAGGGGGGCTGGGGGCCGAAAGGGGACGGAGGGTCCTTCCCCCCCCCGGGACGCCGAGCCCACCCGTCAGCGGGGCTGGGGGCTCGGGGGGAGACCTGGGACCCCTGATCCCACCTGTGGGCAGGGCTGGGGGCTCGGGGGAGACCTGGGACCCCAATCCCACCCCTGAGCGGGGCTGGGGGCTCAGGGGGAGACCTGGGACCCCAATCCCACCCCTGAGCGGGGCTGGGGGCTCAGGGGGGACCTAGGACCCCAATCCCACCCCTGAGCGGGGCTGGGGGCTCGGGGGGAGACCCAGGACCCCAATCCCACCTGTGGGCAGAGTTGGGGACCCCGATCCCACCCATGAGCAAAGCTGGGGGCTTGGAGGGGGACCCGGGACCTCCATCCCACCCCTGAGCGGGTCTGGGGGGCTCAGGGGGAACCCAAGACGCCGATCCCACCCATGAGCAGGGCTGGGGGCTCGGGGAGAACTGGGACCCCTGATCCCACCTGTGGGCAGGGCTGGGGACCTCAATCCCACCCGTGAGTGGGGCTGGGGGCTCAGGGGGGACCCAGGACCTCGATCCCACCTGTGAGTGGGGCTGGGGGCTCAGGGGGAGACCTGGGACCCCAATCCCACCCCTGAGCGGGGCTGGGGGCTCAGGGGGAGACCTGGGACCCCAATCCCACCCCTGAGTGGGGCTGGGGGCTCAGGGGGGACCCAGGACCTCGATCCCCGCCGTGAGTGGGGCTGGGGGCTTTGGGGGAGACCCGGGACCCCTGATACCACCCCTGAGTGGGGCTGGGGGCTCAGGGGGGACCCAGGACCTCGATTCCACCTGTGAGTGGGGCTGGGGGCTCGGAGGGAGAACTGGGGACCCCCGATCCCACCCCTGAGCGGGGCTGGGGACTTGTGGGGAGACCTGGGACCCCCTATTCCACTCCTGAGCAGGCCTGGGGGCTCAGGGGGAACCCAGGACCCCCAGTTCCACCCCTGAGTGGGGCTGGGGTCTCGGTGGGAACCCAGGACCCCAATCCCACCCATGAGCAGGCCTGGGGGCTCAGGGGGAGACCCAGGACCTCGATCCCCCCCGTGAGTGGGGCTGGGGGCTTTGGGGGAGACCCGGGACCCCTGATACCACCCCTGAGTGGGGCTGGGGGCTCATGAGGGACCCAGGACCCTGATCCCACCCGTGAGCGGGGCTGGGGGCTCAGGGGGGGACCCAGGACCCTGATCCCACCCGTGAGTGGGGCTGGGGGCGTGGGGGAGACCCAGGACCCCCAATTGCACTCCTGAGAAGGGCTGGGGGCTCGGGGGTGGACCCGGGACCCCCGATCCCACCCGTGAGCAGGGCTGGGGGCTTGGGAGGGGACCTGGGACCCCAAATCCTGACCTGTGAGCAAGACCAGGGGCTTGGGGACATGAGCTGGGACCCCGATCCCACCCAGGAGTCGATGTGGGGGCTCAGGGGGAGACCCAGGCCCCAGATCCTGACCCATGAGTGGGGCTGGGGGCTCGGGGAGGAGACCCCGAATCCTGACCCACGAGTGGGGCTGGGGGCTCGGGGAGGAGACCCCGAATCCTGACCCACGAGTGGGGCCGGGGGCTCGGGGAGGAGACCCCGAATCCTGACGCATGAGTGGGGCCGGGGGCTCGGGGAGGAGACCCCGAATCCTGACCCACGAGTGGGGCCGGGGGCTCGGGGAGGAGACCCCGAATCCTGACCCACGAGTGGGGCTGGGGGCTCGGGGAGGAGACCCCGAATCCTGACCCACAACTGGGGCTGGGGGCTTGGGGAGGAGACCCAGGCCCCCAGATCCTGACCCACAACTGGGGCTGGGGGTCTCGGGGGGGCTTCGCCGCGCGCTCTGGGGCCGGGGCCCCGCGGGTGCCGGCTCTCGGGAGCCCTCCCCAGCCCGGCCCCGCCGCCCTTCATTAATTTATTAATTTTTTTTCTTTTATGGCTCCGTTTCGCGCCCGGCGGCCTCCGCGCCCTCCCCTTGCCCAATAATTTATGGTAATATATTCCCCCCCCCCCCCCCCCCCAGCCCTTTTCTCCCCGCCGCCTCCGGCCCCCCGCGCAGTTCTGCGGGACCTTCGGCCTCGCCGGGAAGGGGTCTTCCTCCCGCTTCGAGTGGAAAAAGGAGAAGAAAATTCCGAAGTTGGGAGGGGGGGGGACACCACCGCTGCGTTTCTCCGGTTATTTTTTGGGGGGAAAACAGGCTTTTTCCCCCCCGGGCAGAGGAACCCCCGCCGCCAAAACCCCCCTAAAAAACAGAAATCAGCTTCTCGGCGCTGGGTTTGGGGGGGGGCCCCATGGCTCAGCTCTGCGGCTGAACCGGGCCAGTCCCCCAGCCCCCCGCGCGCCGGCTTCGGGCAGGGGGGCATCGCGTGCCCCCCGCCGCTCGCCGCCGGGATGTTCAGCTGGCTGCGCAAGCACCCCAAGAAGAGCCCGGGGGCGGCCCGCACCGTCACCGAGGGGCTCAAGACCCTCTACAGAGCCAAGCTCTTGCCGGTGGAGGAGTTTTACCGCTTCCACGACTTCCACTCGCCGGCGCTGGAAGACGCCGACTTCGACACCAAGCCCATGGTGCTGGTGGTGGGGCAGTATTCCACCGGGAAGACGACGTTCCTGCGGTACCTGCTGGAGCAGGAGATCCCGGGGAGCCGCGTCGGGCCCGAGCCCACCACCGACTCCTTCGTCGCCATCATGCACGGCGAGGCCGAAGGCGTCACGCCGGGCAACGCCGTGGTCGTCGACCCCCAGAAGCCCTTCCGCAAGCTCAACCCTTTCGGGAACGCCTTCCTCAATCGGTGAGTTGGGGGGGGGGGACACCCCCAGACCTGGAGCCCCCTCCCAGACCGGGAACCCCCCCCCAGACTGAGAACCCTCCCCCAGACTGCCCCCAGACTGGGAAACCCCCCCCAGACCAGGAACCCCCCCCAGACTGGGAACCCCCACCCCCAGACTGGGAAGCCCCCCCCAGACCAGGAACCCCCCCCCCAGACTGAGAACCCCCCCCCGGACTGAGAACCCCCCCCCGAGACTGGGAACCCCCCCCCAGACTGGGAAGCCCCCCCCAGACCAGGAACCCCCCCCCAGACTGAGAACCCCCCCCCTAGACCGGGAACCCCCCCCCCAGACCGGGAACCCCCCCCCAGACCGAGAACCCCCCCCCGGACTGAGAACCCCCCCCCCAGACTGGGAACCCCCCCCCAGACTGGGAAGCCCCCCCCAGACCAGGAACCCCCTCCCCAGACTGGGAACCCCCCCCCCCAGACTGAGAACCCACCCCGGACTGAGAACCCCCCCACAGACAGAACCCCCCCCCAGACTGCCCCCAGACTGGGAACCCCCCCCCCTAGACCAGGAACCCCCCCCCCCCAGACCAGGAACCCCCCCCCAAACCAGGAACCCACCCCCCAGACTGAGAACCCCCCCCCAGACTGCCCCCAGACTGGGAAACCCCCCCCAGACTGGGACCCCCCCCCCCCGACCGGGACCCCCCCCCCAGACTGGGAAACCCCCCCCCAGACTGAGAACCCCCCCCTAGACCAGGAAACCCCCCCAAGACCGGGAACCCCCCTCCAGACTGGGAACCCCCCCCCAGACCAGGAACCCCCCCCAGACTGGGAACCCCCCCCCGGACTGAGAACCCCCCCCCCCAGACCGGGACCCCCCCCCAGACAGAGCCCGGTGCAGCAAAGACCCCCAAAGTCGGGGCTCTGCTCTGGGTTTCACCCTTTTTGGGGTGATTTTCCTCAATCTGGGGGGCTTGGGGGTGAATCTCCCAAATTTGGGGGGGTTGGGGGGTAAATCTCCCGCGTTTGGGGGTGAATCTCCGGAATTTTGGGGGGGTTGAGGGTGAATCTCTGGAATTTGGGGAAGTTTGGGGGTGAATCTCCCAAATTTGGGGAGTTTGGGGGTGAATCTCCCAAATTTGGGGGTTTAGTCTCCCGAATTTGGAGGGGTTAGGGGTGAATCTCCCGAATTTGGGGGGTGATTCTCTGAAATTTGGGGGGCTTGGGGGTGAATCCCCCAAATTTGGGGGTTTAAACTCCCGAATTTGGGGGGGTTCGAGGTGGATCTTCCAAATTTGGGGGGGGGTTAGGGGTGAATCTCCCAAATTTGGGGGGGCTGGGGGTGAATCTCTGGAATTAGGGGGTGTTGGGGGTGAATCTCCCGAATTTGGGGGTGAATCCCCTGATTTTGGGGGGTTTAGGGGTAAATGTCCCGAATTTGGGGGGTGAATCCCCCGAATTTGGGGGGTGAATCCCCCGAATTTGGGGGGGTTTGGGGGTGAATCTCCCAACTTTGAGGGTTTTGGGTGAATCCCCCAAATTCGGGGGGTGAATCTGCCAAATTTGGGGGGGGGCGGTGAGTCCCCCAAATTTTGGGGAGTTTGGGGTTGAATCTCCCAATTTGGGGGGGGGTTGGGTGTGAATCCCCCAAATTTGGAGGGGTGGGGGGGCGAATCCCCCAAATTGGGGGGGGGGGGGGTGAATCCCCCAAACCTGGGGGAGCTGGGGGTGAATCTCCCGAATTTGGGGGGTTCATCCCCCAAACCTGGGGGAGCTGGGGGTGAATCTCCCGAATTTGGGGGGGGCTTTGGGTGAACCCCCCAAATGGGGGGGGGGTGGGGAGGGTCCTGCTCGGGGTCTGGTGGGCAGGGGGGGGTCGCGGGGGGGGTCGGGGATGAGCCAGGCCTCAGGAATGCGGCCCCGGAGCCGCCCTGCCCCCCCCCCCGCCCCCCCCCGCCGCCTCGGAAAGTCGCCGTCAGGGCTGGGAGGGACAGACCCCCCCCCCCCCGCCCCACGGACACGGGGGGGTTCCGAATCGGGGGGGGGGGGGGGGGGTCAGGGGGGCTGCAGGGGGGGTCCGAGGGGGTTCGGGGGTGCCCGGGGGGGGGCTCAGAGGGG
This sequence comes from Opisthocomus hoazin, assembly GCF_030867145.1. Classification (NCBI taxonomy): domain Eukaryota; kingdom Metazoa; phylum Chordata; class Aves; order Opisthocomiformes; family Opisthocomidae; genus Opisthocomus; species Opisthocomus hoazin. The sequence continues at coordinate 234,706 of NC_134452.1, read as the reverse complement.
ATCGGGGGGCTCTGGGAGCGATAGAGGGGGGGCGGGGGGGGCGGAGTTTTCGGGGGGGGGGGGTCAGGGGGGTAGCGGGTGTCCAGAAGGGTTCAGGGGGGGTCCGGGGGGGTTCAGGGGGTCCCGGGGGGGGGGGGGGGTCAAAGGGGGTCCAGGGCCATCCAAAGGAGGTCCGGGGGGGTTCCGGGGGGGTTCCGGGGGGGTTCAGAGGGGATTGGGGGGGTCTGGAAGGGACCGGAGGGGTTCGGGGGGGTTCCGGGGGGGTCAGAGGGGGGATTGGGGGGGGTCTGGGAGGGACCGGAGGGGTTCGGGGGGGTTCGGGGGGGGTCAGAGGGGTCCGGGGAGGATTGGGGGGGTCTGGGAGGAACCGGAGGAGTTCGGGGGGGTTCCGGGGGGGGTCAGAGGGGGTTCAGGGGGGATTGGGGGGGTCTGGGAGGGACCA
>NC_134452.1:187286-234064 GCF_030867145.1 Opisthocomus hoazin | reverse complement strand
TCCTGCCACCAGTGACCCCCCCCCCAGGGATCCCCATTTGGGACCTTCCTGCCACCCAGTGACACCCCCCCCACCCTGGGACCCCCTGTTGTCCAAGGACCCCCCCCAGGGATCCCCATTTGGGACCTTCCTGCCACCCAGTGACACCCCCCCCACCCTGGGACCCCCTGTTGTCCAAGGACCCCCCCCAGGGATCCCCATTTGGGACCCCCCTGCCACCCAGTGACAGCCCCCCCCCCAACCTGGGACCCCCCCCTGCTGCACGGGGATCCCTATCTGAGACCCCCCTGCACCCCTGAAGCAGGGCGGGGAGATTTGGACCCCCCTCCCAACAGGGGGACCCCCCCAGGGACCCCCCTGCTGCACGGGGACCCCCCCCCAGGGAACCCCCCACCACCCAGTAACACCCCCCCCCCCCAGGGCCCCCCCCCGCCGCCCAGTGACACCCCCAGACCCCCCCTGGGCCCTCCAGAGCCCCCCAGGGCTGCCCCCCCCACCCTGGGACCACTCTGCTGCCCAGGGGACCCCCTCGGGACCCCCATCTGGGATCCCCGCTACCCAGTCACCCCCCCGCTGCCCAGGGACCCCCATTCAGAGCCCCCCGCCGCACAGTGACCCCCCCAGATCCCCCCCGGCACCCCCCCCCACCCAGGGGCACCCGCAGTGACACCACCCCCCCCCCCGCTGCCCAGGAACCCCCCCCCTTGAGCCCCCCCCACCCCGAGCCGCGTGAGCCCCCCAGGCCCCCCCCCCCCCTCCGGGGCTGTGGCCCCCCCCGCGTGGACACCCCCCCCCTCCCCCCCAAAGCATTAATAAAGGGAGGAAGCGGCTGGAGGAGTCCACGGTGTTGCGGCGGGGGGGGGGTCCAAGGGGGGGGGCGGAAAATGGGGGGTGCAAAGGGGGGGTGTGGGGGAGTCTACGGGGGGGAGCAAGGGGGGGTGTAAAGGGGGGTGCAATGGGGAGGTGAGTGGGCAATGGGGGGTGCAGGGGGGCTGCAAAGGGGGGGGTGCAAGGGGGGGGACCTCCCCAAGATGGCGGCGATCACCCCCCAACATGGCGACGACGACCTCCCCAAGATGGCGTCCCCCCTATTCCCCGCCCTCCCCAAGATGGCGCCCCCTGTTCCCCGCCCTCCCCAATGGAGGCTCCGCCTCCTTCCCGCCCCTCGGAAACCGGAAGTGGCGTCACGGCGCTTCCGGCCCGGCCCCTCTGCCCGCTCTCTCTTCCCAAGATGTCGGCGGCCGCGCCGACCACGCCGTTCGTGGGGCTCAGCCCCGGGGCGCGGGACCCCGGCGCGCCCCCCCGCCGCCGCCGCCCCCGCGGGCCCCGCAACCGGAAGAAGGGCTGGAAGTGCTGGGCCGGCCCCGAGGCGCGCCTGGGCCGCGAGATCGGCGACTTCCTGGAGGACGTGGCCCTGCAGCAGCGGGCCGCGGGGGTGAGGGGGGGCTGAGGGCCGCGGGGGGGGCCCGAGGGGCGCGGGGGGGGGCCGGGGAGTGCGGGGGGGGGGGGGGGGGGGCTTGAGGTGATATGGGGGGGGTGAGGAGGCGGTGAGGGGCGGGGGGGGGCCCTGAGGTTCGGGGGGGGGGCTGAGGTTTGGGGGGGCCATGAGGTTTTGGGAGGGGGCCTGAACTTCGGGGGGACCCTGAGATTTATTTGGGGGGCCTGGAGATTTTGGGGGGGGGCCCTGAGGTTGGGAGGGCCATGAGGTTTTGGGGGAGGGGGCCTGAAGTTCGGGGGGGCCCCTGAGGTTCAGGGGGGGGCTGAGGTTTGGGGGGGGGCCTGAAGGGAGGAGCTTGAGGGTTGGGGGGGGGGCTTGAAATGTGGGGGGGGCCTGAGGTTGCGAGGGGGTGCTTGAGGTTTGGGGGGGAGTCCTAAGTTCAGGGGGGTCTCAAGTTCGGGGGAGGCAGCCCTGAGGTTTTTGTATGTTAGGTCTTGGGGGGTCCTTGAGTATGGGGGGGGTTTTGAGGTTTGGGGGGGTCCTGAGGTTCGGGGGCTGGGCCTTGAGGTTTTGGGGGGGGTCCCTGAAGCTTAGGGGGGTCCTTGAGTTTTGGGGGATTCCACGAGGTTCGAGGTGGTTCCTTGAGGTTTGGGGGGGGGGTTCCCTGAGGGTCTGGGGGGGTTCCCTGAGGGTTTGGGGGGGTTCCCTGAGGGGTTTGGGGGGGTCCCTGAGATTCGGGGGAGTCCCTGATGTTGCCCCCCCCCCCCCCCAGAGGGCTGATCGCCGAGCAGCCGGACGAGGGGCTCTTCTTCGTGGACACGGGCAATGCGGAGAAGGGTGAGTGGGGGGGGGGTTTGGCGGGGGGGAGGGGGGACACCCCCCCACGAGGGAGCCGTGGGCCCCCCCACATTCCCTCAGCGTTTGGGGGTGCCCCCCCCGTGTCCCCCCCCCCCCAGACCGGCAGCTGAACGCGGGCCGGGAGAAGCCCCTCCACGCCGACCTCGTCCTGCAGCCCGACTCCAAGGTTCCGCCGCCCAAAAAGTGAGGGGGGGGGGGGCGCGATGGGCGCGGGGGGGGCGCTTTGGGGACCCCCCCGCTGACCCCCCCGCCTCCCCCCGCAGCATCCTGGCCTACCAGGTCCCCAACGGGCGGAAGGAGGCGCGGCGGCGGCAGTTTTGGGAGCGGCAGGCGGAGCGGGGGGTGCTGCCCCCCCCCGAGAGGCGGCTGCGGGCCCGGCTGCAGCGAAGTGGGGGGGCGGCGGCGGGGCCCCCCCCGCGGAAGGTGGTGGAAAAGGGGCGCTCGACCCCGAGAGGGGCTTCTACGACATCTGGGCGGCTGATAGTAAGAGAAAGGGGGGGGTGGGGGGGCGGGGGGGTCACTGTGTGTGTCCCCCCCCCCCGTGGAGGGGGTCGGGGGGGGCTAGGGGTGACGGGGGGGGGGGGTCCCACTGTCCCCTCAGACCCCCTGGAGCAGGCGCTGGCGGGGCAGGACGCCTGGTTCCTGCAGCAGACCAAGAAGCAGCGGGTGAAGGTGAGCTCGGGGGGGGGGCACACGGATTTGGGGGGGGGACACCCCCCCGCGGAGCCCCTCACCCACCCCTTCCCCCCCCCCCCGCAGCGCCCGGAGCGGCTGCGGGTGAAGCCGTCGCCCGTCCCCAGCCCGTGGAGGTGATCGCTGCCGGCGGCTCCTACAACCCCACCTTCGAGGACCACCAGGTTTGGGGGGGGGTGGGGGGCACCGAGGGGGGGTCCCCCCATTTTAGGGGTGCCAACACCCCCCCCCACCACCACCATTCCCCCCCACCCCAAAAAAGGCGCTGCTGCTGCGGGCGCACGAGGCGGAGGTGAGGAAGAAGAGGGCGGAGGACAGGGTGGAGAAGCAGCTGCAGCTCCCCGCCGGCGCCGAGCTCCCCACCGCGGTGAGACCCCCCCCACCCAGCGCAGGGACCCCCCACCCATTTTTGAGGGTGGGGGGCCTGCTGCTGACCCCCCCCCCCGCTGCGTAGGAGACGGCTTTCCAGGAGCAGTGCGAGGGGCTGCTGGAGGAATCGGGGGACGAAGGCGACGCGCCGGAGCCCGCGGCCGCCCCGAAGACGGCGGTGCGGTGCGAGAAGAAGACGGAGCGGCAAGCGGCGGCGCGAGAAGGAAGCGCGGGCGCTGGTGGGGGGCCGCGCGGGGTGTTTTTTTGGGGGGGGGGGGGGTCACCCCCTGCGGCGGGGCGCTGACGCGGTGCCGCGCAGGCGACGCGGCAGCGGGAGGAGAAGGCGCAGCGGCAGCGGCGGCAGCAGCTGTTCGGGCTGCGGCGGGCTGGCTGCGGGCGCAGGTGACGCAGTGGGAAGCGGAGCTGCGGCGGCGGCGGGAAGCGCGGGAGGCCAAGCGGCGGCGGGAGGAGGCCGTGCCGCGGCGCCTGGGCCGGCTCAGGTGAGGCGGGGGGGCGGGGGGGGGGGGTCGCAGTGTCCCCCCCCCACCCCCTGAGCCCCCCTCGCTGACCCCCCCACCCTGCAGGTACGAGGAGCCCAGCCTGGAGGTGCAGCTGAGCGGGGAGCTGGCTGAGTCCCTGCGCAGGCTGAAGGTGGGTGACCCCCCCCCCCCCCAAAAAAAAAGTGGGTGACTGCCTCCAAAAGTGGGTGACCCCCCCAAAAAAAAGTGGGTGACTGCCTTCAAAAGCGGGTGACCCCCCCAAAAAAAAGTGGGTGACTGCCTCCAAAACCGGGTGACCCCCCCCAAAGATCAGTGATTCCTCTCCAAAGGTGGGTACCCCCCCCTAAAGATGGGTACCCCCCCCCAAAGATGAGTGATCCCTGGGTACCCCCCCCCTAAAGATGGGTGCCCCCCCCAAAGATGAGTGATCCCTGGGTACCCCCCCCAAAGATGGGTACCCCCCCCAAAGATGAGTGATCCCTGGGTACCCCCCCAAAGATGGGTACCCCCCCCCTAAAGATGGGTACCCCCCAAAGATGAGTGATGCCTCTCCGAAGGTGGGTACCCCCCCCCAAAGATGGGTGACCCCCCGAAAGTGAGTGACCCCCCCCAAAGATGGGTGATCCCCCCCCCCGAAGGTGGGTATCCCCCCCTAAAGATGAGTATCCCCCCCGAAAGTGGGTGACCCCCCCCGAAAGATGGGTGATCCCCCCCCGAAGGTGGGTGAACACTTCTGAAGGTGGGTGACCCCCCCCCTCAAAACTGGCTGGCCCCCCTCTGAAGGTGGGTGAACCCCCCCCAAAGATGGGTGACCCACTTCTGAAGGTGGGTGACCCCCCTCCGAAGGTGGGTGAACCCACCCCAAAGATGGGTGACCCCCCCTCTGAAGGGTGGTGACCCCCCCAAGTTGGGTGACCCCCTTCTGAAGGGCAGTGACCCCCCCCCAAGCTGGGTGACCCACCCCAAAAAATGGGTGATACCCCTCTGAAGGGTTGTGACCCCCCCCCGAGGTGGGTGATCCTCCTCTGAAGGGTGGTGACCCCCCCCAAAGATGGGTCACACCCCTTTGAAGCTGGGTGACACCCCCCAAACATGGGTGATCCCCCCCCAAAGCTGGGTGACCCCCCCGAAGCTGGGTGACCCCCCCCGAAGGCGGGTGACCCCCCCCCCGACGCTGGGTGCTCCTGGGGGGGTCTCGGGGGTGGGGGTGCCGGCGCCCCAATGATGAGCCCCATCCTTGCGCTATGAGGATTCGCAGCCCCCCCCCTAACGGCGGGGCTGGGAATGTGAAGGGCTCTCCGGGGGTCCCGGGACCCTCGCCGCGTGGGTGAGGCCCTGGGTGCTGAAGGGTGCCGGCAGCCCCCCCGCTGGGGAGGGGGCTCGGTGGGGGCGCGGGTGGCCCCCCCCCACCGTGACCCCCCCCCATTTCTTCCAGCCCGAGGGCAGCGTCCTGCGCGACCGCTTTCAAGAGCCTGCAGAAGCGCAGCCTGATCGAGCCGCGGGAGAGGGCCAAGTGAGTGGGGGGGTGCTCAAGGGGGGGGGTCAGGGCGCCCCACACATTGGGGGCAGCCCAGGGGGCGCCGCCCCACATTTCGGGGGGGGGGGGGCATAGGTTTTTGACCCCCTTTTCCTGCCAGGTTCAAGAGGAGATATCGGGTGAAATACGTGGAGAAGAGAGCGTTCCGGGAAGTGACGTGAGCGGGGCGGCCGGGGGGGGGGGCCGTGGGGGCTGGACCCCCCCCGGCGCTCCCCCCACCCCACCATGCATCCCAATAAAACCCCTTTGGCGGCAGCGCCGTGTGCGGGGGTTTGGCTGGGGGGGCAGCTGGGGGGCTGGGGGGGGGCAGCTCTGTGCCCCCCCCCGGGGGGGTCGCGGCAGATGGCGCCCGGCTCAGGCCCTTTCCCTTCATTCCCGCTCTCGGAGAGCGGATTAGAGGCTGCAAATCCGATGGGGGGGGGGCTCCGTGCCACGCTCGGGGCCGGGGGGGTCACCCAGTGCCGCCCCCCAACCCAGCGCTCAGTCCTCAGCGCCTTTATTGAGAATTTTTGGGGGGCTCTGCCCCCCCCAGCTTCTCTATATAAAATAAATAACCCCCAAGCGCCTTTATTGACATTTGGGGGGGGCTCTGCCCCACCCTTCTTCTCTAAAAAATAAATAACCCCCCAACCCAGCCCTCAGGGCCTTCATTGACATTTTAGGGGGGGCTCTGCCCCCCCCCCAGCTCCTTTATATAAAATAAATATAAAATAAATAACCCCCCAAGCACCTTTACTGACATTTTGGGGGGGGCTCTGCCCCCCCTTGCTTCTCTGTATAAATAAATAACCCCCCCAACCCAGCCCTCAGGGCCTTTATTGACATTGCCCCCCCAGCTCCTTTATATAAAATAAATATAAAATAAATAACCCCCCAAACGCCTTTATTGACATTTTGGGGGGGCTCTGCCCCCGCCCAGCTTCTCTATATAAAATAAATAACCCCCCCAAGTACTTTATTGACATTTTAGGGGGGGCTCTGCCCCCACCCAGCTCCTTTATACAAAATAAATATAAAATAAATAACCCCCCAAGCGCCTTTATTGACATTTTGGGGGGGCTCTGCCCCCCTTGCTTCTCTGTATAAAATAAATAACCCCCCCAACCCAGCGCTCAGCCCTCAGCGCCTTTATTGAGAATTTGGGGGGGCTTTGCCCCCCCCCCCAGCTTCTCTATATAAAATAAATAACCCCCCCAAGTACTTTATTGACATTTTTAGGGGGTGCTCTGCCCCCCCAGCTCCTTTATATAAAATAAATATAAAATAAATAACCCCCAATTACCTTTATTGACATTTTGGGGGGGGCTCTGCCCCCACCCTGCTTCTCTAAAAAATATATAACCCCCCCAACCCAGCCCTCAGGGCCTTCATTGACATTTTAGGGGGTGCTCTGCCCCCCCAGCTCCTTTATATAAAATAAATATAAAATAAATAACCCCCAAGCACCTTTACTGACATTTTGGGGGGGCTCTGCCCCCCCCCAGCTCCTTTATATAAAATAAATATAAAATAAATAACCCCCCAAGCACCTTTACTGACATTTTGGGGGGGGCTCTGCCCCCCCAGCTCCTTTATATAAAATAAATATAAAATAAATAACCCCCCAAGCACCTTTACTGACATTTTGGGGGGTGCTCTGCCCCCCCAGCTCCTTTATATAAAATAAATATAAAATAAATAACCCCCCAAGCACCTTTACTGACATTTTGGGGGGGGCTCTGCCCCCCCTTGCTTCTCTGTATAAAATAAATAACCCCCCCAACCCAGCCCTCAGGGCCTTTATTAACATTTTAGGGGGGGCTCTGCCCCCCCAGCTCCTTTATATAAAATAAATAACCCCCAAACGCCTTTATTGACATTTGGGGGGGGCTCTGCCCCCCCCAGCTTCTCTATATAAATAAATAACCCCCCAAGTACTTTATTGACATTTTTAGGGGGGGCTCTGCCCCCCCCAGCTCCTTTATATAAAATAAATATAAAATAAATAACCCCCCAAGCGCCTTTACTGACATTTTGGGGGGGGCTCTGCCCCCCTTGCTTCTCTGTATAAAATAAATAACCCCCCCAACCCAGCGCTCAGCCCTCAGCGCCTTTATTGAGAATTTGGGGGGGCTTTGCCCCCCCCCCAGCTTCTCTATATAAAATAAATAACCCCCCCAAGTGCCTTATTGACATTTTTGGGGGTCTCTGCCCCCCCCCAGCTTCTCTATATAAAATAAATAACCCCCCCAAGTACTTTATTGACATTTTAGGGGGGCTCTGCCCCCCCCCAGCTCCTTTATATAAAATAAATATAAAATAAATAACCCCCCAAGCGCCTTTATTGACATTTTGGGGGGGCTCTGCCCCCCCCAGCTTCTCTATATAAAATAAATAACCCCCCCAACCTGGCGCTCAGCCCTCAGCGCCTTATTCAGATTTTTGGGGGGGCTCTGCCCCCCCCCAGCTCCTCTATAAAATAAATAACCCCCCCAACCCAGCACTCAGCGCCTTTATTGACATTTTTGGGGGGGGGGCTCTGCCCCCCTCAGCTTCTCTATATAAAATAAATACCCCCCCACCCCCCCCCATTTCCCCCCAGCGCGGGGGGGGGCGCGGGTCGTGGCCCCCCCCCCCCACTCCCCCGCTTGCACCATGGTGAAGACGTCGATGGCCGCCGCGGGGCGGGGGGCACCCCGGTGGATTTTTTTTTTGGGGGGGGGTAGCACCGTGTGTGTCCCCCCCCCAGCAATACGGGGGGGGCTCAGACGTAAGCGGACTCGCTGGACTGCGTCCGGCCGAGCCGCGGGCGCGGGGGTCGGCGGCGCCGGGTCCTTTTTGCGGCCCTCCCCCAGCGACTTGCGGCGCGCAACCGAGGCGCCGCGGACGGCGGCCTTGACCTTGCGCCAGCCCAGGTGGTTGAGCTCGGCCAGGTTGAGGAGGACGCAGACGCCGCTGACGGCGAACATGAAGACCAAGAAGACGGTTTTCTCGGTGGGCCGCGAGACGTAGCACTCCACCCTCCTTGACGCAAGGGTAGCGGTCGCATTCGAAAATGGCCGCCACGTTGAAACCGTAGAGGAAATACTGCCCGGCTAAAAAACCGATCTCCAGCGCGTTACGGAAAACCACCTGGATGACGTAGAAGCGGGAGATGCCCTCGTGGCGTTTGGTTTTGGGGGGACGGGGCGGCGGGGGGGCCGGGGAGCTGCCCGACCTGCGAGCGGTCGGGGGGGGTCCGTGAAGCCCCCGTCGAGGCCGGGTTTGGGTTTCTTGGCGTCGCGGTCGAGCGGCGGCGGGTAGAGGAAGGAGTAGCGGCGCTCGCGTTGCTTGGCCGACTGGTGGACGGAGTAGGTGATGAAGCAGAGGCTCGGGTGCAAACCAGTATGATCTGGAAGACCCAGTACCGATGTGGGAGATGGGGAAGGCCTTGTCGTAGCAGGCCTGGTTGCAGCCCGGCTGGAGGGTGTTGCACATGAACATGGTCTGCTCGTCCTCGTAGACCGTCTCGCCCACGATGGCCACGATCAGGATGCGGAAGATGACCACCACCGTCAGCAGGATCCTGCGCCGAGGGAGGGAGGGAGGTGCGGCCACCCAGAGTGGGGACACGGGTCCTGCCTGCACCCGCATACGGGGCTTGGGCCTGGAGACCGGGGTCCTACCTGGATACATGGGTCCCACCAGGACCCAGACACATGGGTTGGGCCTGGACACGTGGGTTGGACCTGGAAACATGGGTCCCCACCTGGACACATGGGTTGGACATGGGAACGTGGGTGGAACCTGGAGACCTGGGTCCCACCTGGACCTGGACACATGGGTTGGACCCGGACACGTGGGTTGGACCTGGAAACATGGGTCCCACCTGGACACATGGGTTGGACATGGGAACGTGGGTGGAACCTGGAGACCTGGGTCCCACCTGGACCTGGACACATGGGTTGGACCCGGACACGTGGGTTGGACCTGGAAACATGGGTCCCACCTGGACACATGGGTTGGACATGGGAACGTGGGTGGAACCTGGAGACCTGGGTCCCACCTGGACCTGGACACATGGGTTGGACCCGGACACAGTGGGTTGGACCTGGAAACATGGGTCCCACCTGGACACATGGGTTGGACATGGGAACGTGGGTGGAACCTGGAGACCTGGGTCCCACCTGGACCTGGACACATGGGTTGGACCCGGACACGTGGGTTGGACCTTGAGACCTGGGTCCCACCTGCATACATGGGTCCCATCTGGACCCGGACACGTGGGTTGGACCTGGACACGTGGGTTGGACCTGGAGACCTGGGTCCTACCTGGACCCAGACAACGTGGGTTGGACAGGGACACGTGGGTTGGACCTGGAGACCTGGGTCCTACCTGGATACATGGGTCCTACCTGGACCCAGACACGTGGGTTGGACCTGGAAACATGGGTCCTACCTGGACCCAGACACGTGGGTTGGACCTGGAAACATGGGTCCTACCTGGACCCAGACACATGGGTTAGACCTGGGTCCTACTTGGACCTGGGCACGTGGGTTAGACCTGGAGACCTGGGTCCTACCTGGAGACCTGGGTTCTACCTGGACCCAGACACATGGGTTGGACCCAGACATGTGGGTTGGACCTGAACACGTGGGTCCCACCTGGACCTGGAGATGTGGGTTGGACTTGGAGACCTGGGTCCTACCTGGACCCAGACACGTGGATTGCACTTGGAGACCTAGGTCCTACTTGGACCTGGACACATGGGTTGGACCCAGACATGTGGGTTGGACCTGGAGATGTGGGTTGGACCTGGAGACCTGGGCCCTACCTGGACCCAGACAGGTGGGTTGGACCTGGACACGTGGGTCCTACCTGGATCCAGACACATGGGTAGGACCTGGAGACCTGGGTTCTCACCTGAACCTGGATATGTGAGTTGGACATGGAAACACGGGTGGGACTAGGACACGTGGGTCCCTCTTGGACCCAGACAAGAGGGTTGGACCTGGCCACGTGGGTCCCACCTGGACATGTGGGTCCTATGTGGACACCATGATACGTAGGTCCCACCTGGACATGTGGGTCCTACACAGACCCAGACATGGGGTTCCTACCTGGCCACATGGGTCCTACGTGGACCCCAACGTGTGGGTCTGGCGAGGAGCTGGCCCCCCAGGCCCCACCCAGGCACGTGGGACCTCCCACCCGCACACATGGCACCCCCGGGGTCCCCCCTGGCCCCGCCTGCCCCCCATGTCACCACCCCGACCCTGACCCAGGGCCGCGGGCGCCCCTCGACACTGGTGCCACGCGGCTGTGCCCAGCGTGGGGACCCCCCGGGGGGCAGCCTGGGGGACACGGGGGGCAGATTTTGGGGACATGGGGGCAGGTTTGGGGACACAGGGGGACAGGTTTGGGGACACAGGGGCAGAGTTTGGGGACATGAGGGGCAGGTTTGGGGACGGGGGGCAGTTTTGGGGACACAGGGGGCAGTTTTGGGGACGGGGGCAGATTTGGGGACCCGGGGGGCAGATTTTCGGGATGGGGGGCAGATTTTGGGGACACGGGGGGCAGCTTTGGAGGCACAGGGCAGATCTGGGGACCCGGGAGCAGATTTGGGGACACGGGGGTAGGTTGGGGGACATGGGGGGAAGCTTTGGGGACACAGGGGCAGATTTTGGGGACATGGGGGGCAGGTTTGGGGGCATGGGGGCAGCTTTAGGGACGGGGGGCAGTTTTGGGGACAGGGGGGCAGCTTTGGGGACATAGGGGGCAGGTTTGGGGACCTGGGGGGCAGATTTGGGGGACACGGGGGGCAGTTTTGGGGCCATGGGGCAGGTGGTGGGGACCCAGGGGCAGATTTGGGGGACACGCAGGGACCCCCTCCCGTGTTCCCCCGGGCCCAAACCCACGCGGGAAGGAGCCCCCCGGGCCGTGCCCGTCCCCGCGGTGTCCCCAGTGTCACCTACTGGGTGACAGCGGGGGGGGTCACAGCTGGGGGGGGGGGGTCACACGGGGGGTGGTCACGGGGGGCGTAACAACAGGGGGGGGTCACGGGGGGAGGTAACAGCAGGGGGGGTCACAGCCGCTTCGGGGAGGGGGGGGGGGCCGCGCCGTGGGGCCCCGCTGTCACCCCGCGGGTGGCTCCCCCGCCCCCCCCGCCCAGCTGCGGCCCCGGGGGGGTCCCGAGGGGGTGTCCCCGTGGGGGGGTCCCCGGGGGGGGGGGTCTCACCTGCCGATCATGGTGGAGTGCTGCTGCACCGCCGCCTCCAGCAGCCGCTCCAGGATGGTCCATTCGCCCATGGCGGCGGGAGCGGGGGGCGCCGGGCCGGGACCCCCCCCAGCCCCGCCGGGACCCCCCCCCGCCCCGCCGGGACCCCCCCCGCCCCGCCGGGACCCCTCCCGGCTCAGCGCCGCCGCCCCCCCATCCCCGGCCCCGCCGCCGCCCGGGAGAGCCCAGCGCGGCCCCGGCTCTGCGCGGGCACGGGGCGGCGGGAGCGCGCCGGGGGGGGCGGGCACTGGGGGGACTGGGGGAGGCGCTGGTTGTACTGGGGAGGCGCTGGTTATACTGGGGGGATGCGCTGGTTATACTGGTGTGACACACAGGTTATACTGGGGAGGCACTGGTTATACTGGGGGGATGCGCTGCTTATACTGGGGGATGCGCTGGTTATACTGGGGGGGCACTGGCCGTACTGGGGGGGTCCCTGGCCACCCCAGGGCAGCACTGGCCGTACTGGGGGATGCCCGGCTCATACTGGGGGGACACTGGCCATACTGGGGGGGGCACTGGCCATACTGGGGGACGCCCGGCTCATACTGGGGGGGCACTGGCGCGGCCCGCAGCGCGGGGCGGGGCTCGGGGCGGAGCCTCCTGCACCCCCCGCCCCCCCCGCAGCCGCCGCCGCCATGGCCGAGCCGCTCCGCGTCTCCGTGCTCTACTGGTACCGGTCCGGGGTGGGTTCCTGTGTCCGGGGGGGGGTCTTTGTGTCCAGGGGGGGGTCTTTGTGTCCAGGGGGGAGTCTCCGTGGCCGGGGTGGGGCCCTGTTCCCGGGGAGGGGTTGTCCCTGTGCTCGTGGGGGGGAGGTCCCTGTGCCCCGGGGTGGGGGGGGGATGTGTCCGAGGGGAGGTCTCTGTGCCCGGGGGGGGGGGTCCCTGTGTCCGACGGGGGGTCCCTATGCCCGTTGGGGGGGTCCCTGTGTCCGAGGGGGGGTCTCTATGCCCGTTGGGGGGGTCTCTGTGCCCGGGGGGGGGGGGGTCTCCTTGTGCTCGGGGGGGGAGGGCCTGTGCCTGGGGAGGGTCCCGGTGCCTCTGAGGGGTCCTTGTGCTCAGGGAGGGGGGGGTCCTTTTACCGGGGGGGGTCCCTGTGTCCGAGGGGGGGTCCCTATGCCCGGGGGGGGGTCTCTGTGCCCGGGGAGGGGGTCGCTGTGTGCGACGGGGGGGTCCCTATGCCCGGGGGGGGGGGGGGGTCCCTGTGTCTGAAGGGGGGTCCCTGTGCTCAGGGTGGGGGGTCCTTGTTCTCGGGGAGGGGGTCCCTGTGTCCGAGGGGGGGGGGCGGGGTCCTTGTGCTCAGGGTGGGGGTTCCTTGTGCTCTGGGTGGGGGTCCTTGTGCCCTGGGGGGGGTCCCTGTGCCCGGGGGGTGGTCCCTGTGTCCAGGAGGGGGGGTCCCCTTCGCAGGGGTCCCCATCCCTCTGACCGCCCCCCTCCCCCTGACAGCGGAGCCTGAGGCTACCGCCCCAAGGTAAGCCATGTGTCCCCCCCCCCGCGAGGGGCTGCCCCCCAAAACGAGCCCGGCGGTGCCCCCCTCCCCTTCTGCCCCCCTCGTGAGGGGCTCCCCCCCCCCAAAACGGGCCCGGGGGTGACGACCCCCCCCCCCCCCTATATTTCAGTACCAACAGCTCAAGCATGAGCTGGAGCGGCGCTTCCCAGGCGCGCTGGAGGTGGTGAGTTGAGGGGGCCGGGGCGGGGGGGGCCGAGGAAGGGCCGGCAGGGCCCGAGGTGACCCCCCCACCCCGTGTGTCCCCCCCCAGAGCGGCCAGGGGACGCCGGAGGTGACGGGATGGTTTGAAGTGACGGTGGGCGGACGCCTGGTCCACTCCAAGAAGGTGGGGGCCCCCTCCCTGCTGTACCCCCCCCCCTCTTTGGCATAGCCCCCCCCCCCCCCTCGGGGTTGGCCGCAGCCGCTTCTCCCTTCCCCCAGAACGGCGACGGTTTCGTCGACACCGACGCCAAGCTCCGAAAGATCATGGCCGCCATCAAAGCCCTCCTGCCGTAGGCGCCCCGCCGCGACACCCCTAACGAAGGTGCCGCCATGACACCGCCACGACGCCGCCACGACGCCATGACACCGCCACGACGCCGCCACGACGCCATGACACCGCCACGACGCCGCCACAAGGCCGCCATGACGCCACGAGGCCGCCATGACGCTGCCACGACGCCGCCCGCCGCCCTCGCGCCGGCCCCCGAGCGCTCCATGACGGGAACCGCCAAAACGTCCGCCGACACCGGGCCGTTCCCCGACGCCGCGCGCGACGCCAGCACGAGGGCGGCCGTCGAGCTTCGTGCGTCCCCCCCCGCCCCGGTCCCCTTTCCCTCCGCACTCACCGCCGCCGCCACCGCTCGTTACGTTCGGCCAGGCCGAGCTTTGTCGCGGTTCCGTTTTGCCTCCCTCGCTAATTGGCGCAGGGAGCTTTCGCCGAGCCTGCCGGGTTGAAAAATAAATAGAGATTAAAAAAAAAAAAAGGGGTTTAAACCCGGTGAAATCATACCGTTTAATTTAATTAATTTAATTTAATTAATCATACTGTTTAATTTATTTTTTTAATTCTTTAATTTTTTTTAATTTTTTTTAATTCTTTTTTTTATATTCTTTTTTTTAATTCTTTTTAATTCTTTTTTTTAATTTTTTTAATTCCTTGGGGTTTTTTAATTTTTTTATATTCTTTCTTTTTTTTAATTCTTTTTTTTAATTCTTTTTTTTTAATTCTTTTTTTTAATTCTTTTTTTTTAATTCTTTGGGGTTTTTTAATTCTTTTTTTTATATTCTTTTTTTTAATTCTTTTTAATTCTTTCTTTTTTTAATTCTTTTTTAATTCTTTTTTTTAATTCTTTGGGGGTTTTTAATTTTTTTATATTCTTTCTTTTTTTTAATTCTTTTTAATTCTTTTTTTTAATTCTTTTTTTTAATTCTTTGGGTTTTTTTAATTCTTTTTTTTATATTCTTTTTTTTAATTCTTTTTAATTCTTTTTTTTAATTCTTTTTTAATTCTTTTTTTTAATTCTTTGGGGTTTTTTAATTTTTTTATATTCTTTCTTTTTTTAATCCTTTTTAATTCTTTTTATTCTTTTTTTTAATTCTTTTTTTTTAATTCTTTAAGGGTTTTTAATTCTTTTTTTTTTAAATTATTTTCCCCCTCGTCCCCCACCCCTCGGTGCCCTCGGTAACTCCCTCACGGCTTGGCGGCTTGTCTGGAATAAAGTTGTGGCAAATCCGAGCTGGGTTTGGGTTATTTTTTGGTGTTTTTGGTGGCGGACGCGTGCCCTCTGCTGACCGCGGAGGACGTGAGGTGAGGTTTCTCCCCCATTTCTCCCCTCGCGTGGTTTATTTTCCCCTCAACGTTGGTAACGCCAAGCGTGGATTAAAAATGGGATTTAAAGGTTTAAAAATGTCTTGGCGAGCATTGCTGGGGTGAAACGCTACCTCGAAGGCGCACTGAGGGGAAGCGGGGCCTGGGCGCCGCCTCTCTGAGGGGCCCTTCTCCCTCGCTCGTCCCGCCGAGGCCGCTCAACGCGGGGGAAACCGGTTTGGCTTCCACCGACGGCTCGCCCGGAGGTGGGAACGGGGGGGTTTGGGGGGGGGGGGGGGGGAAACGGGGCCTCGAGGCCGCCTCAAGCGGGCCGTGGGCCCTGCGGCGGGTCACAAGATGGCGGCGGCTCGCCTCACCTCAGCCGACCCCCCCGCCCCGCCGCCGCGGTGCATGACGGGAAACGAGCCGCCGCCGGGAGCCCGCCATTTTCTGCCGGGAAAGGCGGGAAGGGAGCGAGAGCAGCGGCTAGAGGGGATCTTCCCCCACCCCACCTCCGCTCCCCCGCCGTTCCCCCTCAACGGCTCCAGCGCTGCCGCCGGCCGGGGACGCAGGTAATGGCGGCGGGGGCCCGGGGCCCGGTAATGGCGGCCCGGGAGGGGGGGGGGGGGGGGCAGCCCGGCGCCGAGGTCGTCTGAGGAGAACGCTACTCCCCAGTCCCGCCTTCCGTCCGCCGCTGGCCGCTGATTGGCTAGGAGGCCGAGAGGCGATAAGCCGAGAGGCGATAGGCCGAGAGGCGCGTCAGTCTAGGCGGGAGACAGGCTCAGCGGCGCCTCCCCACTGCTTGCAGGGTACGAGTCGATTGGCTGCGCGCCGCCAGCCAATCAGCTGGGTGGTTGCGGCGGGGGAGGGAGGGGCACGCGCTGGGAGTTGTAGTCCGACGGCGCTGAGGGGACGGCGGGGGCTTCTCCCCCGGCTCGGTGAGGCCATGGGGGCCCGCCGGGACCCGGCCCGGAGCCCTCTCCCCACCCTGAAACCGGCGAGGGGCGGCCGCGCCGCAGCAACGGGCCGGGGTCCAGCGCTAGCAACCGGCCGCCCCTCCCCGCCCGACGGCCGTTAACGGCTGCGGCCTCACCCTTCCCTCCCCGGCCCAGCAACCGACGCCGGCCTTCTCCCCGCCCCCCCCCCCATCGGTAGGCTGTGACCGTCCGGTATGGCCCGCACCAAGCAGACGGCTCGGAAATCCACCGGCGGCAAGGCACCGCGCAAGCAGCTGGCCACCAAGGCGGCGCGGAAGAGCGCGCCCTCGACGGGGGGCGTGAAGAAACCACACCGCTACAGGTACGGCGGGGGGGGGGGGCGGCCGGCTGCGGGCCCCGCTTGGCAGCGCCCGAGGGCAGCGTCTGACCGGTTTCTGACTGGTTTGTGACTGGTTTGAAGGCCCCGGAGCGGCGCCTGGCCGGTTTGTGACTGGTTTGAAGGCCCCAGAGCGGTGCCTGGCCGGTTTGTGACTGGTTTGAAGGCCCCAGAGCGGTGCCTGACTGGTTTGTGACTGGTTTGAAGGCCCCAGAGCGGTTTCTGACCGGTTTGTGACTGGTTTGAAGGCCCCAGAGCGGTGCCTGACTGGTTTCCGACTGGTTTGAAGGCCCCAGAGCGGTTTCTGACCGGTTTGTGACTGGTTTGAAGGCCCCAGAGCGGTTTCTGACCGGTTTGTGACTGGTTTGAAGGCCCCAGAGCGGTTTCTGACCGGTTTGTGACTGGTTTGAAGGCCCCAGAGCGGTTTCTGACCGGTTTGTGACTGGTTTGAAGGCCCCAGAGCGGTTTCTGACCGGTTTGTGACTGGTTTGAAGGCCCCAGAGCGGTTTCTGACCGGTTTGTGACTGGTTTGAAGGCCCCAGAGCGGTGCCTGACCGGTTTTTGACTGGTTTGAAGGCGCCAGAGCGGCGCCTGACCGGTTTCTGACTGGTTTGAAGGCACCAGAGCGGTGCTTGACCGGTTTCTGACTGGTTTGAAGGCGCCAGAGCGGCGCCTGACCGGTTTGTGACTGGTTTGAAGGCCCCAGAGCGGCGCCTGACCGGTTTCTGACTGGTTTGAAGGCGCCAGAGCGGCGCCTGACCGGTTTGTGACTGGTTTGAAGGCCCCAGAGCGGTGCCTGACCGGTTTCCGACTGGTTTGAAGGCCCCAGAGCGGTTTCTGACTGGTTTCCGACTGGTTTGAAGGCGCCAGAGCGGTTTCTGACTGGTTTCCGACTGGTTTGAAGGCGCCAGAGCGGTTTCTGACCGGTTTGTGACTGGTTTGAAGGCCCCAGAGCGATTTCTGACCGGTTTGTGACTGGTTTGAAGGCCCCAGAGCGGTGCCTGACCGGTTTGTGACTGATTTGAAGGCCCCAGAGCGGTTTCTGACTGGTTTCCGACTGGTTTGAAGGCGCCAGAGCGGTTTCTGACTGGTTTCCGACTGGTTTGAAGGCGCCAGAGCGGTTTCTGACCGGTTTGTGACTGGTTTGAAGGCCCCAGAGCGATTTCTGACCGGTTTGTGACTGGTTTGAAGGCCCCAGAGCGGTGCCTGACCGGTTTGTGACTGATTTGAAGGCCCCAGAGCGGTTTCTGACTGGTTTGTGACTGGTTTGAAGGCCCCAGAGCGGTGCCTGACCAGTTTCTGACTGGTTTGAAGGCGCCAGAGCGGTGCCTGACTGGTTTCTGACTGGTTTGAAGGCGCCAGAGCCGTGCCTGACTGGTTTCTGACTGGTTTGAAGGCGCCAGAGCCGTGCTTGACCGGTTTCCGACTGGTTTGAAGGCGCCAGAGCGGTGCCTGACCGGTTTCTGACTGGTTTGAAGGCGCCAGAGCCGTGCCTGACTGGTTTCTGACTGGTTTGAAGGCGCCAGAGCCGTGCTTGACCGGTTTCCGACTGGTTTGAAGGCGCCAGAGCGGTGCCTGACCGGTTTGTGACTGGTTTGAAGGCCCCAGAGCGGTTTCTGACCGGTTTGTGACTGGTTTGAAGGCGCCAGAGCGGTGCCTGACCGGTTTCTGACTGGTTTGAAGGCCCCAGAGTTGTGCCTGACTGGTTTGTGACTGGTTTGAAAGCCCAAGAGTGGTTTCTGACCGGTTTCCAACTGGTTTGAAGGTGCCAGAGCGGTTTCTGACTGGTTTGTGACTGGTTTGAAGGCCCCAGAGCGGTTTCTGACTGGTTTGTGACTGGTTTGAAGGCCCCAGAGCGGTTTCTGACTGGTTTCCGACTGGTTTGAAGGCCCCAGAGCGGTTTCTGACTGGTTTGAATGCCCAAGATCGGTTTCTAACTGGTTTGAACTGGTGGGATCCGGCGTAGGCCCGGCACGGTGGCCCTGCGGGAGATCCGGCGGTACCAGAAGTCGACGGAGCTGCTGATCCGCAAGCTGCCCTTCCAGCGCCTGGTCCGTGAGATCGCGCAGGACTTCAAGACCGACCTGCGCTTCCAGAGCGCTGCCATCGGGGCTCTGCAGGTGAGACCCCCCCCCCCTCCCCGCCATCCCCCAGTCCCTCGCAGCGCTGGGGGATACTGGGGCTGCCCAACCCCCCCCGCCTCGCCACCGTTAACGCCCGCTCCGTTCAACCCCGCGGCTCTGTCCCGGCAGGAGGCCAGCGAAGCGTACCTGGTGGGCCTTTTCGAAGACACCAACCTCTGCGCCATCCACGCCAAGAGGGTCACCATCATGCCCAAGGACATCCAGCTGGCGCGGCGCATCCGCGGCGAGCGGGCGTAGGGCGGCGGGCGAGACTCGGGGCTTGGGGGGGGGGGCACACCGATGAGGAAAAGGGGGTGGTTTTTTTTCGGGGGGGGGGGGGGGTTGTTTCTCCTGCTCCCGCGCGTTGCGAGAGCCGGACCGACGCACGGCTTTCCAAGACTTTTTTTTGGATTATTTTTTTCCTCCCCCCCCCCCCCCCATTTTTGTACACATTTTGGGTTTTTTTCCATCTCTGATCTGCAAAAAAAATATCTACAAGTTGGGGGGGTGGGGGGAAACTTTTTGAAGTCAGTTTTCTACGCGACCCTCGTGGATTATTGGGGCGTGAGAAGAGCTTTGGCCTCTCGAAGCCCCCGGGCGGGGACGGCTCCCATTCCCGCTCCTTTCCCCGGCGCGGGATTTGGGGGGGGCCCAACGCTCTCCCTGCCCTCCTTTCCCCCCCCCCGCCCGTTCCAGTTTGTAGCGGCCGCGTTTCTCCACCCCGCGGTGGCGATGGAATAAAGAAAACCCGTTCACGTTCGCCGTTTCTTTCCTAATTAATCCCAGCCCCAACCCATCGCCGCCGCCGCCTTGATTAGAAATAAATCCCGCGCCCCAAAATCGGCGGATTGGGAGGGGGGGGGTAATTTGGGGATCCGGGGCAGGGTTTTCCCCTCTCCCTTCCCCTTTTTGGGGTGATTTGGGGGGGCCGCGGGGCCGGATTACCCCGGGGCGCTGACGTGATTGCTCCTGACACCCCGGCGTTAAATTTAGAGCCCCCCCCCCGAGCCACCCTAATCGGGATTAGGGGGCCGCAGGGCGGGGCGGGCACCTGAGGACGGGGTGCCCTCCCCCCAAAACGGGGTGGCGGGGGCCCAGCCCTGCCCGAGAACCCCGGTCCCGGGGCAGATTTTGCTTAAAAACGGGGGATATCGGGGCGCTGCGCCTCAAAAAGCGGCGCTGGGCGAGGGCGCCTGCGTGTGCAGGGGGCAGATGCGCGGGGGGGGGGGGGGCAACAGAAATGGAGAATTTTTATAATTTTTATAGAAATATAGGTAGATATTTAAATACTGGGGGGTGGTTTTACCTAAGTTAGATATATTTATATAAAAATAGAGATCCATGGTTTTATAAAGATGTATGGTTTCGTATCAATATATCTTTATATAGATCCATTTTTTTATATAGATATATGATTTTATATCAGTATCTTTTTATATAGAGGCAGGTTTTTATATAGATATTTAGTTTTATGTCAATAAATTTTTATATAGATCTGTGTTTTTTATAGATACATGATTTTATATAGATACTTTTTATAGATATGTGGTTTCATATAGATATATTTTTATATAGATGCATGTTTTTTATAGATATAGGGGTTTATATCAATATATTTTTATATAGAGACATGTTTTTATATAGCTATATGGGTTTATAGCAATAAATTTTTATATAGATCCCTGTTTTTATATAGATATAGGGGCTTACAGCAATAAATTTTTATATAGATCTGTGTTTTTATATAGATATAGGGGTTTATAGCAAAAAATTTTTATATAGATCCATGGTTTTATAGAGATACAGGGATTTAATCAGTATATATGTATTTTTATAGAGACAAGTTTTTAGAGTTACATTTTTATATAAATACATCTTTTTTTTAATACAGATACAGGTTTTTCCCTAGATATACTATTATATAAATATATATGTATTTTTATAGAGACATGTTTTTGCAGAGATGTTTTTATATAAATATTTTTCTTTTTTCTGTAGATGCGTGTTGTTATGTAAGTAGATACATGTTTTCTATAAGCACAGATAAATATAATTAGAGGTGAAGGGTTTTCTGTAAGTATAGATAAATATATCAATATGGAGATATGTTTTTCTATAAGCATAGATATGTCTGTATAAAAATAGACACATCTTTTTATATAAATATGGGTGTATGGTTGATATAAATACCGATTTTTATGTATAAATACAGATAAACGGTTTGCTGTAAGTATAGATAAATATTGATATATAAATATGGAGATGGGGCTTTCTAGAAGTGTAGGTATCTTTATATAAAAGTATGGATATGGTAAAAGTAGAGATACCTATAAAAGTCATAGTTGTCTAGATAGAAGTATAGATATCTAACAAATTACAGATATATATATAAAAATTATCGATCTCTTTATAAAAAAATTCTAGATATCTGTAAAAAAAAAATCTCTATAAAAAGTACAGATCTAAAAGTTCTAGAGATGTTTATAAAAAATTCTAGATATCTTTATAAAAATCATAGATCTCTAAAAACAGATCTCTTAAAAATTCTAGATCTCTCTAAAAATTCTAGATATCTTTATTAAAAATTCTAGATACCTTTATAAAAATCATAGATTCTATTAAAAATTCTAGATCTTTATTAAAACTTCTGGATACCTTTATTAAAAATTCTAGATATCGATACTGAAAGTTGCAGATACCGTTATAAAAAGCATCAATTTCTCTCAAAAATTCTAGATTTCGGTATTGAAAGTTGCAGATCTCTATAAAAATCTAGATATCTTTATAAAAAGTCTAGATATCTATAAAAAATTCTAGATCTCTCAAAAAATCTAGTTATGTTTATAAAAATTGTAGATGTTTTTATAAAAACTCTAGATATCTTCATAAAAATTCTAGATACCTATCAGAATTCTACACGTCTTTATAAAAATTCTGGATCTTTATAAAATGTCTAGATATCTTTATAAAAAGTCTAGATCTTTACAAGAATTCTAGAGATCTGTAGAAAAATTCTAGATCTCTATAAGAATTCTAGGTATCTTTATGAAAAAATTCTAGATATCTCTAAGAATTCTAGGTACCTTTATAAAAAAATCTAGATATCTCTAAAATTCTAGATGTCTGTATAAAAAATTCTAGATATATTTATTAAAAATTCTAGATATATCTATAAAATTCTAGGTATCTAAAAACTAGATATCTCTAAAATTCTAGATATATTTATTAAAAAATCTAGATATATCTATAAAAATTCTAGGTATCTATAAAAATTTCTAGATATCTAAAAATTCTAGATATCTTTATAAAAAATCTAGATATATCTATAAAAATTCTAGGTATCTATAAAAAATTCTAGCTATCTCTATTAAAAATCTAGATATATCTATAAAAAATTCTAGGTATCTTTATTAAAAAATCTAGATATCTCTAAAATTCTAGATATCTTTATAAAAATTTCTAGATATCTAAAAATTCTAGATATCTATATAAAAAATCTAGATATATCTATAAAAATTCTAGGTATCTATAAAAAATTCTAGCTATCTCTATAAAAAATCTAGATATATCTATAAAAATTCTAGGTATCTTTATTAAAAAATCTAGATATCTCTAAAATTCTGGATATCTTTATAAAAATTTCTAGATATCTCTAAAATTCTAGGTATCTATAAAAATTTCTAGGTATCTAAAAATTCTAGATATCTTTATAAAAAATCTAGATATATCTGTAAGAATTCTAGGTATCTATAAAAAATTCTAGCTCTCTATAAAAAATCTAGATATATCTATAAAAATTATTAAAATTCCAGATATTTTCATCGGAACCCTGGCGCTCCGCCGTGACCAGCGCTGCCGCGCCGCGTTTCCCTGCGCAGACGGGCCCGCTCGCCGGCCAGCCTGGGTGCCCGTCGTGAGGCCCCCCCGCCCCCCGTCACCCCGCCGCGCCGCCAGGGCCCCCCGAAACAGCCGCGTCCTAACGAGGGTAACGAGGGTAACGAGCAGCGCGGCTGGGGCCGCTTTCCCTGCCCCCCCCCCAAATTATCAGCGTTTAATTCGGGGTTCGGGGGCGTAACGCCGCGGGGATCGCCCCGGGGTTGAGCCCCCCCCCGCCGTGGGGTGGTTTTGGGGGGCTGGGGCGGCTGTGTCTGTGCTCAGCCCCCCCCCCGCGGGGGGATTAGGGTTAATCGGCCCCAAATCCCCCGCGTCTGAAAAACAAACTAATCAGCCCGATTTCAACAGTCCCCTCCCAGCTGCTCCCCCCGCCGTCTGGGGGGGCCCCCGCCGGGTTGGGGGGCAGCACCTCCCCCCAGAGCCCCCCTCCCTCCCAGGGCAGCCCCCCCGGGGGTCCCCATGGCCCTGGCTGGGGGTCCCCACGTCCCCATCCCCCCCCCCAGGCCCCAGACGTGGCAGCTGTCCCCAGGATTAGCCCCATGGAGCCGGGGGGGCCATGTTCCCTTCCCCCCCCCCCAGGGACCCCACAGCCCCCTCCCCACGACAAGGACCCAGGTGTCCGGCCAACCCCCCCCCCAGCCCCCCCAAACGACCCCCAGGAGGGGCCCTGACCCCCCCCTTCAGCCTTCATTTACCCTAACGAGCTGGCGGGGGGCCCACCGAATCACCCCGCCTCGTAACGACAGGGTTCGTTATTAACGATGCGGGGTGCCGCTGGCCCTATTGGGGCGTTAATTAGAAGCGGGTCGTTAGCCCCGACGCTAACGGGGGCCGGGGTCCCCCCGAAAGGAGGAGGGAGGGGTGTGGGGGGAGGGGATGAGCGCTAATTGCCGGCGGGGGTGGATTAGCCCCGGCCGGGGCCAATGTCACCCCCGGGGATTAGCGGCGGCGGCGGCCGGTGACATCACGCCGGGCCCGACTTAAATCTCCCCCCGCCGCGGGGACGCCTTCCCCGCCGCCGTCACCGTCACCGCCGCAGGTAGGCCACCGGCTCGCGGGGTCCCCGAGAGGGATCCAGGGTGGGGGGACGAACCAGCGGGGCCGTCCCCAACTCGGGCAGCCCAGGGTGGTGTCCCCTGGGGTGGGGACGGGCCACCGGCTCCGGCCCTTGGCGTGGGGATGGGGTGCTCGGGGCTGGGGAGGTGTCCCCTGGGTTGGGGACAGGCCACCCTCAGCCCTAGGGCGACGTCCCTTGGATGGTGGAGAAGCCACCAGCTCCGTCCCTGGCTTGGGGACGTGGTCCTCGACCTTGGGGTGACGTCCCATGGATGGTGGAAAAGCCACCGGCTCCGTTCACGGCTTGGGGACATGGTCCTCGACCTTGGGGTGACGTCCCATGGGTTGGGGACAGGCCACGGGCTCTGTCCATGGTTTGGGAACATGGTCCTCAGCCCCAGGGTGATGTCCCATGGATGGTGGGGAAGCCACCAGCTCCATCCATGGTTTGGGGACTTGGTCCTCGACCTTGGGATGAGGTCCCATGGGTTAGGGACAGGCCACCGGCTCCGTTCCCAGCTTGGGGACGTGGTCCTCAGCCCCAGGGTGATGTCCCATGGATGGTGGAGAAGCCACCAGCTCTGTCTATGGTTTGGGGACTTGGTCCTTGACCTTGGGATGAGGTCCCATGGGTTAGGGACAGGCCACCGGCTCCGTTCCCAGCTTGGGGACGTGGTCCTCAGCCCTAGGGTGATGTCCCTTGGATGGTGGAGAAGACACCGGCTCCATCCACGGGTTGGGGACATGGTCCTCAACCTTGGGATGAGGTCCCATGGGTTGGAGACAGGCCACTGGCTCTGTCCATGGCTTGGGGACATGGTCCTCAACCTTGGGGTGACATCCCATGGATGGTGGAGAAGCCACCGGCTCCATCCCCGGCTTGGGGACATGGTCACCAGCCCTGGGGTGATGTCCCCTCCATGGCAGAGAAGCCACTGGCTCTGTCCCTGGCTTGGGGACGTGGTCACCAGCCCCAGGGTGATGTCCCCTGGGTCATGGTGAAGCCACCAGCTCCGTTCCCAGCTTGGGGACGTGGTCACCAGCCCCAGGGTGATGTCCCCTGGGTCATGGTGAAGCCACCAGCTCCGTTCCCAGCTTGGGGACGTGGTCCTCAGCCCTAGGGTGATGTCCCTTGGATGGCAGAGAAGCCACCAGCTCCGTCCCCACATCGGGGACATGGTCACCAGCCCCAGGGTGATGTCCCTTGGATGGCAGAGAAGCCACCAGTTCCATCCCTGGCTTGGGGACATGGTCCTCGACCTTGGGGTGACGTCCCTTGGATGGTGGAGAAGCCACCGGCTTTGTCCCTGGCTTGGGGATGTGGTCACCAGCCCCAGGGTGACGTCCCTTGGATGGTGGAGAAGCCACCAGCTCCATTCACGGCTTGGGGACATGGTCCTAGACCTTGGGATGACGTCCCATGGGTTGGGGACAGGCCACCAGCTCCGTCCCCGGCTTGGTGACATGATCACCAGCCCCAGGGTGATGTCCCTTGGATGGCGGAGAAGCCACCAGCTCTGTCCCCAGCTTGGGGACGTGGTCCTCAGCCCCAGGGTGACGTCCCTTGGATGGCGGAGAAGCCACCCGCCCTGTCCCCGTCCTGGGGACGGTGGCCATCTCCGGGGTGGCCTCCCCTGGCGCGGGGACAAGCCACTGGCTGTGTCCCCTGCCGCGGAGGTGGCAGAGATGTCCCCGCGCTGTCCCCTGGTGCCATGCCACGCTGTGCCATGTCGTGGTGTGCCGGGCTGCGCCGAGCCATGCCAAGCCATGTGGCACCGGGCCGTGCCACGCTGCACCGGGCCATGCCACACCGTGCCACGCTGTCCTGCGCCGTGCTGTACCGGGCTGTGCCACGCTGCATCGCGCCGTCCCATGCCACCCTACCCCGTGCCGTGCCATGCCGTGCCAATCTGTGCCACGCTGTGTGGTGACATGCCATCCCCCGCCATCCTGCCCTGTGCCATGCCACCCCAAGCTGTGCCACGCCGCGCGGTGCCATGCCATCCCCCGCCATCCTGCCCCATGCCGTGCTGTACCAAGCCGTGCCACGCTGCGTGGTGACATGCCATGTCATGCCGTGCCACGCCATCCAGCACTGTGCCATGCCGTGCCAAGCTGTGCCACGCTGCGTGGTGCCATGCTGTGTCATGCTATGCCATCCCCCGCCATCCTGCCCTGTGCCACCCCAAGCCATGCCACACCATGCCACGCCACCCCAAGCCATGCCATGCCATGCAGTGCCATGCCAGGCTGTGCCACGCCATCCTGCCCCGTGCTGTACCACACCATGCCACGCCATGCCATCCCCTGCCATCCTGCCCCATGCCACCCCAAGCCGTGCCATGCGGTGCCACGCCATCCTGCCCTGCCCCGTGCCACCCCAAGCCGTGCCATGCCGCGTGGTGCCATGCCATGCCATCCCCTGCCATCCTGCCCCGTGCCACACCATGTCATGCCAAGCCGTGCCATGCCGCGCAGTGCCATGCCACACTGTGCCACGCCATCCTGCCCCGTGCCACGCCACCCCAAGCCGTGCCATGCCACGCAGTGCCGTGCCATGCCACGCCGTGCCACGCCATCCCGCCCCGTGCCATGCTGTGCCACGCCACCCCAAGCCATGCCATGCCGCGCGGTGCCATGCCATGCCATGCCAAGCTGTGCCACGCCGCGCCATGCCATGACATGCCAAGCCATGCCATGCCGCATGGTGCCATGCCACGCCGTGCCACGCCATCCCGCCCTGTGCCACGCCGCGCGGTGCCATGCCATGTCATGCCAAGCCGTGCCATGCCGCGCGGTGCCATGCCATGCTGCATGGTGCCATGCCACGCCGTGCCATGCCACACCGTGCCACGCCATCCTGCCCCGTGCCATGCTGTGCCACGCCACCCCAAGCCATGCCATGCCGCGTGGTGCCATGCCATGCCATGCTGCATGGTGCCATGCCACGCCGTGCCACGCCATCCCGCCCCGTGCCATGCCATGCCATGCGGTGCTGTGCCCCGCCGTGCCACGCCATCCCGCCCCGTGCCATGCTGTGCCATGCCATGCTGTGCCATGCCATGTGGTGCCATGCCACATCATGCCACGCCATCCTGCCCCATGCCATGCTGTGCCATGCCACCCCAAGCCGTGCCATGCCACGCTGTGCCACGCCATGTCATGCCATGCTGTGCCATGCCGCATGGTGCCATGCCATGCCGTGCCACGCCACCCCAAGCCATGCCCCATGCCATGCCGCGCGGTGCCATGCCCCGCCGTGCCACGCCATCCCGCCCCGTGCCATGCTGTGCCATGCCACCCCAAGCCATGCCACGCCGCGCGGGTGCCATGCCATGTCATGCCATGCCATGCCATGCCGCATGGTGCCATGCCATGCCGTGCCACGCCACCCCAAGCCATGCCATGCCATGCCGCGCGGTTGCCATGCCCCGCCGTGCCACACCACCCCAAGCCATGCCATGCCACGCCGTGCCCCGCCATCCCGCCCCGCGCGGTGCCGTGGGTGCCGTGGGTGCCGTGGGTGCCATGGGGTGACGCGGCGCGTGCCCTCGCAGCGTGCCCAGCCGGTGCCCGTGCCGCCGCCGGGGCCCCTGGCACGCAGCATGATGGCCTACGCCAAGCAGCCCCACTACGGCGTCAGCGCCCTGGGCCTGGCCGGGGCCCCCGTGGAGCTGCTGCACCCCGCCGTGGGGTACCCCGGTGGGCACGGGGGGGGCAGGGGGGGCAGGGGGGCACGGGGGGGCAGGGGGGGGCACGGGGGGGGGCAAGGGGGCACGGGGGGGTGGTTCACGGGGGTGGCACGGGGGGGCACGGGGGGGCATGGAGGGGGAAGGGGGGGGCAAGGGGGGCAAGGGGGGGCACGGGGGGGGCAAGGGGGCACGGGGGGGGAAGGGGGGGGCAGGGCGGGCACGGGGGGCGGGGGGGGCACGGGGGGGGCAAGGGGGGCACGGGGGGCACGGGGGGTGGGGGGGGCAGGGGGGCACGGGGGGGGAAAGGGGGGCGGGGGGGGCACGGGGGGCACGGGGGGCACGGGGGGGGGCAGGGGGGCACGGGGGGGGAAGGGGGGCGGGGGGGGCATGGGGGCACGGGGGGGCGCAAGGGGGCACGGGGGGGGCAAGGGGGCAGGGGGGGCAGGGGGGGGCGCAAGGGGGCACGGGGGGGTGGTTCACGGGGGGTGGCACGGGGGGGGCACGGGGGAGGGAAGAGGGGCAAGGGGGGCACGGGGGTGACGGGGGGCAGGGGGGGGCACGGGGGGGCGCAAGGGGGGGTTCACGGGGGGGCACGGGGGGCACGGGGGGGCGCAAGGGGGCACGGGGGGGCACGGGGGGGCGCAAGGGGGGGGTCACAGGGGTGGCACGGGGGGTTTGCACGGGGGGGGGTCATGAAGGTGGCACGAGGGGTTTTCATGAGGGTGGGGTGCAAGGGGAGGTGCATGGGGGGGTGCCTGGGGTGCACAGGGGGGGTTCACGGGGGGTTTGCATGAGGATGGGGTGCAATGGGTGGGTGCGTGGGGTGCACAAGGGGGTTCATGGGGGGGGCACGAGGGGTTTCCACGAGGATGGGGTGCAATGGGGGGGGGTGTGGGGTGCACGGGGGGGGGGTCATGAAGGTGGCATGAGGGGTTTGCACGAGGGTGGGGTGCAAGGGGGGGTGCCTGGGGTGCACGGGAGGGGTCATGAAGGTGGCATGAGGGGTTTGCACGAGGGTGGGTGCAAGGGGGGGTGCGTGGGGGGGTGTGGGGTGCACAGGGGGGTTCCACGAGGGGTTTGCACGAGGGTGGGGTGCAAGAGGGGGTGCATGGGGTGCATGGGGGGGTTCACGGGGGTGGAATGAGGGGTTTGCACGAGGGTGGGGTGCAAGGGGGGGTGCCTGGGGTGCACGGGGGGGGGTCACGAAGGTGGCACGAGAGGTTTGCACGAGGGTGGGGTGCAAGGGGGGGTGCGTGGGGTGCACGGGGGGGTTCACGGGGGTGGCACGAGGGGGCTTTGCCCCCGGCGCGGGTCTCGCACGGGCATCCCGCCCCGCGTCTCGCACGCTCCCCTCCCGCTGCCCCCCAGCTCCCACCCCCACCTCGGGGGGCTGCCGCGGAGCAGGGGGGGGGACCCCCCCAGCCCTGACCCCCCCCCCTTCCCCGCAGCCACCCCGCGCAAGCAGCGGCGGGAGCGCACGACGTTCACGCGGGCGCAGCTGGACATCCTGGAGGCCCTCTTCGCCAAGACGCGCTACCCCGACATCTTCATGCGCGAGGAGGTGGCCCTGAAGATCAACCTGCCCGAGTCCCGCGTCCAGGTGGGCCCCGCGCCGCCCCACGTGCGTGAGCAGGGGTCGGGCGAAGCCCCGTGGGCACGAGCAGGGGTTGTGCACAGACCCACGTGTGTGAGCAGGGGTCGTGCGAGGCCTCGTGGGCACGAGCTGGGGTTGTGAACAGCCCCACGTGCACGTGTGAAGCCCCATGTGTGTGAACAGGGGTCATGCAAAGCCCCGTGGGCTCGAGCAGGGGTTGTGCACAGACCCACGTGCACGTGTGAAGCCCCATGTGTGTGAGCAGGGGTCGTGCAAAGCCCCGTGGGCACGAGCAGGGGTCGTGAGCAGCCCCACGTGCACATGCAAAGCCCCACGTGTGTGAGCAGGGGTTGTGTGAGGCCTCGTGGGCACGAGCTGGGGTTGTGAACAGCCCCATGTGCACGTGCAAAGCCCCACGTGTGTGAGCAGGGGTCGTGCAAAGCCCCATGTGTGTGAGCAGGGGTCATGCAAAGCCCCGTGGGCTCGAGCAGGGGTTGTGCACAGACCCACGTGCACGTGTGAAGCCCCATGTGTGTGAGCAGGGGTCGTGCAAAGCCCCGTGGGCACGAGCAGGGGTCGTGAGCAGCCCCACGTGCACATGCAAAGCCCCACGTGTGTGAGCAGGGGTTGTGCAAAGCCCCATGTGCATGAGCAGGGGTTGTGTGAGGCCTCGTGGGCACGAGCTGGGGTTGTGAACAGCCCCATGTGCACGTGCAAAGCCCCATGTGTGTGAGCAGGGGTCGTGCAAAGCCCCATGGGCACGAGCAAGGGTCATGCACAAGCCCGTGGGCACGAGCAGGGGTCGTGAACAGCCCCATGTGCACGTGTGAAGCCCCACGTGTGTGAGCAGGGGTCGTGCAAAGCCCCATGGGCACGAGCAGGGGTCGTGTGAGGCCTCGTGGGCACGAGCAGGGGTCATGTCCAGCCCCACGTGCACACGCAGGGGTCATGCCCAGCCCCACGTGCACACGCAGGGGTCATGCCCAGCCCCATGTGCACACGCAGGGGTAATGTCCAGCCCCACACACACGGTCATGCAAAGCCCCACATGCACACGCAAGGGTCATGTCCAGCCCCACGTGCACACACAGAGGTCATGCAAAGCCCCACGTGCACACGCAGGGGTCATGTCCAGCCCCACGTGCACACGCAGGGGTCATGCAAAGCCCCACGTGCACACGCAGAGGTCATGCAAAGCCCCACGTGCACACGCAGGGGTCATGTCCAGCCCCATGTGCACACGCAGGGGTCATGCAAAGCCCCACGTGCACACGCAAGGGTCATGTCCAGCCCCATGTGCACACACAGAGGTCATGCAAAGCCCCACGTGCACACGCAGAGGTCATGCAAAGCCCCACGTGCACACGCAGGGGTCATGTCCAGCCCCATGTGCACACGCAGAGGTCATGCCCAGCCCCATGTGCACACGCAAGGGTCATGCCCAGCCCCACGTGCACACGCAGAGGTCATGCCCAGCCCCCACGTGCACACGCAGGGGTCATGCCCCAGCCCCACGTGCACACGCAGGGGTCATGCCCAGCCCCATGTGCACACGCAGGGGTCATGCCCAGCCCCACGTGCACACGCAGGGGTCATGCCCAGCCCCACGTGCACACGCAGAGGTCATGCAAAGCCCCACGTGCACACGCAGGGCTCACCCCCACCCCCACGCGCAATGGCACGGTCACGGCATCCCCGCCCGCCGCCGCGCCGTGCCTCAGTTTCCCCGTCTCCCCCAGGTCTGGTTCAAGAACCGCCGCGCCAAGTGCCGGCAGCAGCAGCAGCAGCAGCAGAGCGGCGGCCAGGCCAAGGCTCGCCCCGCCAAGAAGAAACCCTCGCCGGCCCGCGACGCCGACATCGCCGCCGCCGCCGCCGCCCGCCGCGCCGGGACCCTACAGCCCCCCACCCACCGCGCCCGCCGGCACCCCGAGCTCGGCCGCCGGTGCCACCGTCTCCATCTGGAGCCCGGCTTCCATCTCGCCCGTGGCCGACCCGTTGGCTTCGTCGGCCGCGCCGGGTTTGCCGCGGTCGACGCCTTTCGCCGGCGGTTACGGCCAAGCCGCCGGCTACGGGCAAGGTTACGGCGGCTCGGGCGCCTATTTCGGGGGTCTGGACTGCGGCTCCTACCTCTCGCCCATGCACCCGCAGCTGGGGGCTCCCGGCGCGGCGCTCAGCCCCCTGGCAGCCCCCGCCATGGGTGCCCACCTGGCCCCTTCGCCCGCCGGCTTGGCGGGGCAAGGTTACGGCGCGGCGGCGGCGCTGGGTTTCGGCGCCGTCGACTGTTTGGATTACAAGGATCAGAGCTCCTGGAAGCTGAGCTTCAACGCCGCCGACTGCCTGGACTACAAGGACCAGAGCTCCTGGAAGTTCCAGGTCTTGTGAGGGACCAGGGGGGGGACACACGCGCCGGCCCCCGCCGACGGCGCCCGAGACCCCTCCGGGTTGGCACGGGAGCGGCAGAAGCCCAGGCAACGCAGCGCTGCGCCGGGGGGCGGCTGGACGGCGCGGGGCCTCCCGGCACTGAGCATCCCGGCACGGGGCATCACGTCGTGGTGGAACTCCATGGCACGGAGCATCAGGTCATGGTGGATCTCCATGGCACGGAGCATCACGGCACTGAGCATCCCGGCACGGGGCATCCCGGCATGGGGCATCAGGTCATGGTGGATCCCCATGGCACGGAGCATCAGGTCATGGTGGATCTCCATGGCACGGAGCATCACGGCACGGAGCATCACATCGTGGTGGATCCCCATGGCACGGAGCATCCCGGCACAGAGCATCCCAGCACGGAGCATCCCGGCACGGGGCATCACGTCATGGTGGATCCCCATGGCATGAAGCATCAGGTCATGGTGGATCCCCATGACATGGAGCATCACGGCACGGAGCCTCATGGCAAGGAACATCCCTGTGGCACGGGGGCATCACGTCATGGTGGATCTCCATGGCATGGAGCATCACAGCACGGAGCATCAGGTCATGGTGGATCTCCATGGCACGGAGCATCCCGGCACGGAGCATCCCGGCATGGGGCATCCCGGCACGGGGCATCACATCATGGAGGATCTCCATGGCATGGAGCATCACGGCACTGAGCATCCCGGCACGGGGCATCACGTCGTGGTGGAACTCCATGGCACGGAGCATCAGGTCATGGTGGATCTCCATGGCATGGAGCATCCCGGCACGGGGCATCACATCGTGGTGGATCCCCATGGCACGGAGCATCCCGGCACCGAGCATCCCGGCATGGGGCATCAGGTCATGGTGGATCCCCATGGCATGAAGCATCAGGTCATGGTGGATCCCCATGACATGGAGCATCACGGCACGGAGCCTCATGGCAAGGAACATCCCTGTGGCACGGGGCATCACGTCATGGTGGATCTCCATGGCATGGAGCATCACAGCACGGGGCATCAGGTCATGGTGGATCTCCATGGCACGGAGCATCCCGGCACGGAGCATCCCGGCACGGAGCATCCCGGCATGGGGCATCACATCATGGAGGATCTCCATGGCATGGAGCATCACGGCATGGGGCATCCCGGCACGGGGCATCACATCATGGTGGATCCCCATGACATGGAGCATCACGGCACCGAGCATCCCAGCATGGGGCATCACATCATGGAGGATCTCCATGGCACAGAGCATCACGGCATGGAGCATCACGTCATGGAGCATCCCCATGGCATGGAGCATCCCGGCATGGGGCATCACGTCGTGGTGGATCTCCATGGCATGGACCATCCCGGCATAGGGCATCCCGGCATGGAGGATCCCGGCATGGGGCATCACGTCATGGAGCATCCCCATGGCACGGGGCGTCACATCATGGAGGATCTCCATGGCACGGAGCATCACGGCACGGAGGATCCCCGTGACACGGAGCACCCCGGCATGGAGCCTCATGGCAAGGAACATCCCCGTGGCACGGAGCATCCCGGCACGGGGCATCACGTCGTGGTGGATCTCCATGGCACGGAGCATCACGGCACGGAGCATCACGTCATGGTGGATCCCCATGGCAAGGAGCACCCCGGCACCCCGGAGCACCCCAGCACGGAGCATCCCAGCACCATGGAGCATCCCGGGACCACGGACTATTCCCACGGCACGGAGCACCCCAACATGGAGCACCCCAGCATGGAGCACCCCATCACGGAACACCCCCTTGGGACCCCCAGCCCGGTGGGACCCCCCCGTTCCAGCCGGCCACCCCGCTGCACCCCGACCTCCTCCCCCCGGGGCCGAGCCCCGACCCCCCCAAATCTCCCCCGTCCCCCCCCCCCCCCCCGTAGCTGCGTGGCCCCCCCCGCCCCGCTCGCTGTGGGGCCGGCGAGCGCCCGGAGGAAGGAAAAGGCTTTAAATAATGAATTCATAATAATAATTATTATAATAATTAATAATTAATAATAAAGCGGAGAAGAAGGAGAGGGCTGCGTGGAGCTGGGCCGGGGAGGGGGGGCGCGGGGGGGGACCCCAGTGTCCCCCCACCCTGGGGCGAGACCCCCCCAAACCTCCTGCTCCGGAGGGACCCAGGCGTCCGGCTCTGCCCCCCCCCCCCCCAAGAATCAGGGGGGACCCAGGGGTGCGGCCCTGCGGGGGGGCCCCGGCCCCCCTTTTGCCCCCCCCCCCCGGTTATTTTTACTGATCTAATTAAGGAAATGGGGCGGCTTCGGCCCGGGGGGGGGAATTAGGGGGATTAGGGGCCGGGTGACAAATTGCTGGGGCGATGGCGGGTGACAGCTGACCCCCCCGAGACCCCTGTGCCCCCCCCGAGACCCCCAGGCACCCCCCGAGAGCCCTGTGCCCCCCCCGAGACCCCCAGGCACCCCCCGAGAGCCCTGTGCCCCCCCCGAGACACACAGCGACCCCTCTGCACCCCCTGAGAGCCCTGTGCCCCCCCCCGAGACCCCCAGGCACCCCCCGAGAGCCCTGTGCCCCCCCCCGAGACCCCCAGGCACCCCCCGAGACCCCTGTGCCCCCCCCGAGACCCCCAGGCACCCCCTGAGAGCCCTGTGCCCCCCCCGAGACCCCCAGGCAACCCCCGAGACCCCCGTGCCCCCCCCCGAGACCCCCAGACCTCCTTCTGCACCCCCAGAGACTCCCGTGCCCCCCCCCAGAGACCCCCCCCCCTCTGCACATGGGGGGCTCTGAGGGGGTTCTGGGGAGTCCTTGCACATGGGGGTCCCTGGGGGGGTCCCTGGGGGTGCTCTGGGCGGGGTCCCTGCACATGGGGGTCACTGGGGGGGTCACTGGGGGTGCTCTGGGCGGGGGTCCCTGCACATGGGGGTCACTGGGGGGGTCACTGGGGGTGCTCTGGGGGGGGGTCCCTGCACATGGGGGTCCCTGGGGAGGTCTCTGGGGGTGCTCTGGGGGGGGTCCCTGCACATGGGCGTCCCTGGGGGGGTCTCTGGGGGTGCTCTGGGGGGGGGGTCCCTGCACATGGGCGTCCCTGGGGGGGTCTCTGGGGGTGCTCTGGGGGGGGGTCCCTGTACATGGGGGTCTCTGGGGGGGGTCCATGCACATGGGGGTCACTGGGGGCGTCCCTGGGGGGGGTCCCTGGAGGTGCCCTGGGCTTGGGGGGGGGGGGGTCCCTGCACATGGGGGTCCCTGGGGGTGCCCCGGGCTTGGCTGGGGGGCGGTTGTCTGTGCATGGGGCTCCTTGGGGGGGGTCCCCACCCACAGTGGGGAGAGGGGGGGCTGTGCAGGCGGGGTCCTGCCCCCCCCCGGGGTTAACCCGGGCCGTGCCAGCCGGGCAGATGGAGCCTAATCCGGGCTGAGCCTCCGGGGGGGGGCCGGGGGGGGGGGGGAAGGGTTAAGCCCGGTTTAACGGCCCTAAGGAAGGGGATAAGGGGGGGGGGAGGGGATGGGGGGGGCCCCCCCCCGAGGCCACGGGGACGTGTCCGGGCGGGGGCCGACGCCACGCGGCGTGGGGACGCGGGGGGGCCCTGGCACGCGGGGTTTGGGGGGGCACGGCCCCCTGGACACCAAAATGGGGGGGCACAGCCCCTTGCACTGACAGTTTGGGGGTGCACAGCCCATCCACACGTGGTTTGGGGGGGCACAGCCCCTTGGACACCAAAATGGGGGGGCACAGCCCCCTGCACTGTGGTTTGGGGGTTCACAGCCCCTTGCTCTCGCAGTTTGGGGGGGGGCACGGCTCCTTCTATACACAAATGGGGGTGCCCAGCCCCTTGGACACCAAAATGGGGGTGCACGGTTTCGGGGTGCCCCCATCCAAGGTGACGGTTTCGGGGTGCCGGGCTGGGGGTGACGCGGTGCCCGCGGGCGCGCTGGACCCCTGGCACCGCTTCACTTTGGGGGGACCCAGGCGTCCTCGCCCCCCCCCTCCACCTCCGGACCCCCCGCCCCCCCCGGGGAGGACTCAGGCTTCCTGCCGCCCTCCGAACCGCCAGGGGGCGCAACGAACCGGCTGCGCGGGCGACGCTGCGGGCGCCGAGGGGCGTGACTACGGGCTCCGAGGGGCGTGGCTAGGGCGCCAGCGGGCGGGGCTGCGGGCGGCGGGGCGGGGCCGGCGGGGTAGCTCAGCCGCGCATGCGTGGCGGCCCCGGTCACGTGAGGCGTCCAAGATGGCGGCGCTGAGGGCGGTAGGTGATGCCCGGCGTCGCCATGGAGACTCCTTCGTAGGGGTGGGGGGGGGGACAGGGGACCCCCAGGGCGCCCCCCCCCCAGTGACAGGGGGTGGGGAGAGCCCCCAAGGACCCCCAGGGTTGGGGGGGGGCTAGGGGGCTCTGTGCCCTCTCCGCAGCAGCCCGGGGGGGGGGGGGGGGGGGGGGGCGAGGCCTGGGTGGCTGGGCCTTCCCCCCCCCCCCCCCGGAACCTACCATAAATGGGGGGGGGGTGTCCCTTCGGTCTTTTATAATTAAATCCCGTTGTGGCCCCCCCCGGCTGGCGGCTCCTGAGCCTGATTGGAGTTGGGGGGGGGTGTAAGGCAGTGGCTGAGGCGGCCCCACTCTCCCCCCGCGCAGGTGTTGGGGTGCCGGGGGTCACTCACCCCGCGCCCCCCGCCCGGGCAGAGCCGGGGGGCGGCGGGGGGGCTGCTGGAGCGCCTGGGCCGTTGGTTCTACGAGGTGGAGGCGGCAGTGGCCTGGGGAGAGCGGCTGCGGCGGCGCCGGCTGCGGAGCAGGAACGCGTGCGTGGGGCTGGGGGGGGGTCAGGACCCCCAAGGTGTGGGGCACAGGCGGGGGGGGCGGATATTGGGGTCCCCCCTGAGCGTGGGGTGCGAGGGGAGGGGCTGGATCCAGCCCCCCACATGTGGGGCACAGGCAGAGGGGGGAATTGGGGGCCCCCCCAGCTTGTGGGGTGCAGGAGGGGCTGGATCTGCCCCCCCCCCATGTGGGGCACAGGCAGAGGAGGGTGATTTTGGCCCCCCCCAACTTGTGGGGTGCAGGAGGGGCTGCATCTGCCCCCCCACCTGTGGGGTGCAGGCAGAGGAGGGGGATTGGGGCCCCTCCACATGTGAGGTGCAAGAGGAGGGGCTGGATCTGCCCCCTCACATGTGGGGCACAGGCAGAGGAGTGGGATTTGGGCCCCCCCCCAATTTGTGGGGTGCAGGAGGGGCTGGATCTGCCCCCCCACATGTGGGGCACAGGCAGAGGGGGGGGAATTGGGGCCCCCCCCAACTCTCGCCCCCCCCCCCCCCCCAGGTACTGTGGCTTCCTCAAGGACACGTACGGGGACAACGTGGTGGCCGCCGTCTTCACCCTGTCCTGCGGCGGGAAGGTCAGGTGAGCCCCCGCCCCGCTTTGGGGGTGCCCCCCTTCCCCCGGGGGGGGTCCCCCTCCCCCTGATTCCCCCCCCCCCCTCGCCCCATAGATTTGAGGGCCAGGAGCGCTGGATACGCCCGGAGGACCACTGGCGCCCCGAGGTCCTTCACCTCCGGGACGTCCCCGTGGTGGCCGTGGACCTCAGTGGCTCCTCGCTCACCTACAACGGCTTGGACAACCTGGGTGAGCGCCAAGACCCCCCCTGGGACCCCCCCAGACCCTTTTGGGGGTCCCCTGTGACCCCCCCCCCCCCACCCCATCATAGTGCCGCTGACCCGGCTGCAGCACCTGGACCTGAGCGGGTGCCCCCACCTCGACGACTGGGCGCTGGGGCGGCTGCACGTCTTCGGGGCGACCCTGCGGGAGCTGGCGCTGGCCCGCTGCCCCCACGTCACCGAGAGGGGCTTGGCCACCCTCCACCACCTCCGGTGAGCGCGGGGTGGGAGGCGACAGCCGTCACCCCCCCACCCTGGGTGCTTGAGACCCCCCCTCCGGTCTCTGTACCCCCCCAGGGCGCTGCGGCGGCTGGACGTGGCGGGGGGTGCGGGTGCCCAGCCCGGGCTTGGTCCGGATCCTGCTGGAGGAGGCGCTGCCGCGCTGCCGGATCGTGGGGATGGAGCTTGGGGAGGCCGCCGAGGGGGGGGGGACGGCCCCCTGCCTGAGCCCGGTGGGGTTTGGGGGGGCGGGGGGGGCATGGGAAGCAGCGCCGTGGCCCCCCCCCCCGCCCCGAGCATTAAATGCGTGCTGCCTCCCTCGCTCCCCTCCGTGGATTTGGGGGTTCTCGGTGGGGTTCCCAGTTTCCAGCTGCCTCCTGTGAGTGTTCTGGGATTATAATGCCCCGTGGGAACCTGGGACGCGCCCGCTAATCCCGTTTCGTAACCCTTGACAGGGCTAATCTCTCCTCCGAGGGGGTGAATTCCCTCCCTGAGGGCTTAATCCCCCCTCGAGGGGGTTTAATCCCTCCCCGAGGGGGTGAATTCCCTCCATAAGGGGGTTTAATCCCTCCTCGAGTGGGTGAATTCCTTCCCCGAGGGGTTTAATCCCTTCCCGAGAGGGTTTAATCCCTCCCCGAGGGGTTTAATCCCTCCCCGAGGGGGTGAATTCCCTCCCCGAGGGGTTTAATCCCTCCCCGAGGGGGTGAATTCCCTCCCCAAGGGGGTTTAATCCCTCCTCGAGTGGGTGAATTCCTTCCCCGAGGGGTTTAATCCCTTCCCGAGAGGGTTTAATCCCCCCTCGAGGGGATTTAATCCCTCCACAAGGGAGCTAATCCTTCCCGGAGGGAGTTTAATCCCCCCTCGAGGGGGTGAATTCGCTCCCCGCGGGGGGCTTAATCCCTCCCTGAGGGGTGTTATAATTCACTCCTCCAACTGTGTTAATCCCCCTCAAACGGGGTTAATGCCCCCACTGAGGGGGCTATTGCCCCCTTCCAAAGGGTTTTATACACCCCAAGGGGTTTAATTCCCCCTGCAAAGGTCTTAATCCCTCCTCGAGGGGGTGAATTCCCTCCCTGAGGGGTTTAATCCTTCCTCGAGGGGCTTAATCCCCCCTCCACAGGGTGAATTCGCCCTCAAAGGGAGTTAACTCCCTCTCCAGGGGGGCTAATCCCCCTCAAGGGAGTCAAACTCACCCCCCAAAGGGGCTTAATACCCCCTAAAGGATGTTAAACCCTGCTCTGGGGTGGTAATCTCCCCAAAGTGGGGCTATTTTCACCTTCCAAGGGGCATAATCTACCCCAAAGGGCTTAATTCTTCCCTCAAAGGGGCTCAATCCCGCCCAAAGTGGGGTGATTTCCACCTTCTAAGGGGCTTAATCCTCCCTCAAGGAAGCCAAACTCCCCCTCCAAGGGGTTTAATCCCGCCCCAAGCAGGGTTATTTCCACCTTCCAAGGGGGATAATCCACACCAGAGGGATTAATTCCTCCTCCAAGGGGCTTAATCCCGCCCAAAGGGGCTTAATCCCACCCAAAGTGGGGCCATTTCCACCTTCCA
This sequence comes from Opisthocomus hoazin, assembly GCF_030867145.1. NCBI lineage: Eukaryota > Metazoa > Chordata > Aves > Opisthocomiformes > Opisthocomidae > Opisthocomus > Opisthocomus hoazin. The sequence goes on along the minus strand of NC_134452.1, from coordinate 195,675 downwards.
GGGGGCTTAATCCTCCCTCAAGGAAGCCAAACTCCCCCTCCAAGGGTCTTAATACCCCCCAAAGGGGCTTAATCCCACCCAAAGTGGGGCTGTTTCCACTTTCCAAAAGGGATAATCCACACCAGAGGGATTAATTCCTCCTCCAGGCAGCTTAATCCCTCCTCAAGGAAGCCAAACACCCCCCCAAAGGGGTTTAATCCCCCCCAAAGGGGCTTAATCCCACCCGAAGTGGAGCTATTTCCACCTTCCAAGGGGGCTAATCCACCCTCAAGGAAGCCAAGCTCCCCCCCCAGAGGTTTTTAATCCCCCCAAGGGGCTTAATCCCACCCAAAGCGGAGCTATTTCCACCTCCCAAGGGCGTTAATCCCCCTCCCAAGGGCATTAATCCCAACTCCAGGGTGTTAATCCCGGCTCCAGGGTGTTAATCCCGGCCGGGGGTCCGTCCCCGGGGGTGCAGCCGGGTTTATTTGCCGGGGGGGGGTCACTTTTCGAAGTTCTCGAGGGGGTAGTGCTCCCCGTAGTGCTGCAGGTGCCGTTCGAGAGCCGCCCGCTGCCGGCGCAGGTGGGCCGGCATCTCCCGGTAAACGTCGGAGAAGAGGAGCTGCAGGCTGGGCTTCGGCTTCCGCTCCGCCTGCTCGAAGGCCTCCATCACCTGCCGGGCAGCGGCGGCTCCGGTTGCTCCCCGAAATCCCGGGGATCCCTCCCCAAAATCCTGGGAATCCCTCCCCAAAATCCCAGGGATCCCTCCCCAAAATCCTGAGGATCCCTCCCCGAAATCCCGGGGATCCCTCCCCGAAATCCTGGGGATCCCTCCCCAAAATCCCGGGGATCCCTCCCCAAAATCCCGGGGATCCCTCCCTGAATTCCTGGGGGTCCCTCCCTAAAATCCTCGGGATCCCTCCCCAAAATCCTGAGGATCCCTCCCCGAAATCCCAGAGATTACACCCCCAAATCCCAGGGATCCCCCTCCCCCAAATCCCAGGGATCCCCCTCCCCCAAATCCCAGGGATCCCTCCCCGAAATCCCAGGGATCCCTCCCCGAAATCCTGGGGATCCCTCCCCAAAATCCTCAGGATCCCTCCCCAAAATCCTGAGGATCCCTCTCCGAAATCCTGGGGATCCCTCCCCGAAATCCTGGGGATCTCTCCCTAAAATCCCGGGGTGACTTCCCCAAAATCCCAGGATCCCTCCCCAAAATCCCAGGGATCCCTCCCCGAAATCCCAGGGATCCCTCCCCGAAATCCTGGGGATCCCTCCCAAAAATCCCAGAGATCCCTCCCTAAAATCCTAAGGATTCTGCTCCCCAAAATTTCAGGGATCCCTCCCCAAAATCCCAAGGATCCCTCTCCGAAATCCCGAGGATCCCTCTCCGAAATCCTGGGGATCTCTCTCTAAAATCCCGGGGTGACTTCCCTAAAGTCCTGGGGACCCCACCCCAAAATCCCAGGGATCCCTCCCCGAAATCCCAGAGATCCCTCCCTAAAATCCTAGAGATCCCTCCCTAAAATCCTAAGGATTCTGCTCCCTAAAATTTCAGGGATCCCTCCCCAAAACCCAAGGATCCTCCTCCCCAAAATCTGGGGATCCCTTCTCCTCAGATCCCAGGACTTCGTCCCCAAAATCCCTGCGATCTCCCTCCCCCAGATCCCAAGGATCCCTCCCCAAATCCCAAGGATCCCTCCCCAAAATCCCAAGGACCCCTCCCCAGATCTGGCGATCCCTCCCCAAAATCCCAAGGACCCCTCCCCCAGATCCTGGCGATCCCTCCCCCAAATCCCAACTGATTCCTCCCCCAAATCCCAAGGATCCCTCCCCAAAATCCCGGGGATCCCCTCCGCAAAATCCCGGGATCCCTCCCCAAAATCCCAAGGATCCCCCTCCCCAGATCCTGGTGATCCCTCCCCAAAATCCCAAGGATCCCTCCCCAAATCCCAAGGATCCCTCCCCAAAATCCCGGGGATCCCTCCCCAGATCCTGGCGATCCCTCCCCAAACCCCAGGGATCCTCCTCCTCGAATCCCAGGGCTCCGTCCCCAAAACTCCAAGGATCCCCCTCCCCCAGATCCCAACTGATCCCTCCCCGGATCCCGACGGATCGCCCGGTTGCCCTCACCATCTTGCGGGAGCTCTTCCGCCAGGCCTTCTCCTGCTCCTCGTCCCACCAGCCGCGGCCCAGCATGTGGAGCCGCAGGCGGGAGATGGGGTGGTCCTGCTGGTCCCAGTAGCTGACCTCGTCCACCGAGCGGTACGCCGAGCTGTCGTCGCTGGTGCTGTGGTGCCCGATCCTGCCGGAAGAAATCCCGGGAAGATCCCGAGGGATCCGCGCAGGATCCTTGGGATTTCAGGGAGGGATCCCCGGGATTTGGGGGAGAAGCTGTGCCCAGAATTTGGGGAAGGGGATCTCCAGGATTTGGGGGAGGGATCTCCAGGATTTGGGGGAGGGATCCCTGGATTTTGGGGAGGAGAATCCTTGGGATTTTAGGGAGGGATCCCTGGGATTTTGGGGAGGGATCCCTGGGATTTTGGGGAGGAGGATCCTTGGGATTTCGGGGACGAATCCCATGGAATTTTGGGAGGGATCCCTGGGATTTGGGGGAGAAGTTGTCCCCTAGAATTGGGGGAAGGGGATCTCCAGGATTTGGGGGAGGGATCCCTAGGATTTTGGGGAGGAGAATCCTTGGGATTTTAGGGAGGGATCCCCAAGATTTGGGGAGGGATCCCTGAAATGTGGGGAGGGGAATCCTTGGGATTTTAGGGAGGGATCCCTAGGATTTTGGGGAGAGATTACTGTGGTTTCAGGCAGGAGGATCCTTGGGAATTCAGGGAGGGATCCCCGGGATCTGGGGGAGAAGCTGTGCCCAGAATCTGGGGGAAGGGGATCTCCAGGATTTGGGGGAGGGATCCCTGGGATTTTGGGGAGGAGGATCCTTGGGATTTCGGGACGAATCCCATGGAATTTTGGGAGGGATCCCTGGGATTTTGCGGAGGAGAATCCCTGAAATTGTGGGGAGAGATCCCCGGGATTTGGAGGAGGACCCTTGGGATTTTAGGGAGGGATCCTGGGATTTTTGGGAGAGATCCCTGTGGTTTCAGGCAGGAGGATCCTCGGGATTTCAGGAGGGATCCCCAGGATTTGGGGGAGAAGCTGTGCCCAGAATTTGGGGGAAGGGGATCTCCAGGATTTGGGGGAGGGATCCTGGGATTTTGGGGAGGAGAATCCTTGGGATTTTAGGGAGGGATCCCTGGGATTTTGGGGAGGGATCCCTGCGGTTTCAGGGAGGAGGATCCTTGGGATTTCGGGGGACGAATCCCATGGAATTTTGGGAGGGATCCCTGGGATTTGGGGGAGAAGTTGTCCCTAGAATTTGGGGGAAGGGGATCTCCAGGATTTGGGGGAGGGATCCCTAGGATTTTGGGGAGGAGAATCCTTGGGATTTTAGGGAGGGATCCCCAAGATTTGGGGGAGGGATCCTGAAATGTGGGGAGGGGAATCCTTGGGATTTTAGGGAGGGATCCTAGGATTTTGGGGAGAGATTACTGTGGTTTCAGGCAGGAGGATCCTTGGGAATTCAGGGAGGGATCCCCGGGATCTGGGGGAGAAGCTGTGCCCAGAATCTGGGGGAAGGGGATCTCCAGGATTTGGGGGAGGGATCCCTGGGATTTTGGGGAGGGATCCCTGGGATTTTGGGAGGGATCCCTGCGGTTTCAGGGAGGAGGATCCTTGGGATTTCAGGGACGAATCCCATGGAATTTTGGGAGGGATCCCTGGGATTTGGGGGAGAAGTTGTCCCTAGAATTTGGGGGAAGGGGATCTCCAGATTTGGGGAGGGATCCCTAGGATTTTGGGGAGGAGAATCCTTGGGATTTTAGGGAGGGATCCCCAAGATTTGGGGGAGGGATCCCTGAAATTTTGGGGAGGGGAATCCTTGGGATTTTAGGGAGGGATCCCTAGGATTTTGGGGAGAGATTTCTGTGGTTTCAGGCAGGAGGATCCTTGGGAATTCAGGGAGGGATCCCCGGGATCTGGGGGAGAAGCTGTGCCCAGAATCTGGGGAAGGGATCTCCAGGATTTGGGGGAGGGATCCCTGGGATTTTGGGGAGGAGGATCCTTGGGATTTCGGGGACGAATCCCATGGAATTTTGGGAGGGATCCCTGGGATTTTGCGGAGGAGAATCCCTGAAATTGTGGGGAGAGATCCCCGGGATTTGGAGGAGGACCCTTGGGATTTTAGGGAGGGATCCCTGGGATTTTTGGGAGAGATCCCTGTGGTTTCAGGCAGGAGGATCCTCGGGATTTCAGGGAGGGATCCCAGGATTTGGGGAGAAGCTGTGCCCAGAATTTGGGGGAAGGGGATCTCCAGGATTTGGGGGAGGGATCCTGGGATTTTGGGGAGGAGAATCCTTGGGATTTTAGGGAGGGATCCCTGGGATTTTGGGGAGGGATCCCTGCGGTTTCAGGGAGGAGGATCCTTGGGATTTCGGGGACGAATCCCATGGAATTTTGGGAGGGATCCCTGGGATTTGGGGGAGAAGTTTGTCCCTAGAATTTGGGGGAAGGGGATCTCCAGGATTTGGGGGAGGGATCCCTAGGATTTTGGGGAGGAGAATCCTTGGGATTTTAGGGAGGGATCCCCAAGATTTGGGGGAGGGATCCCTGAAATGTGGGGAGGGGAATCCTTGGGATTTTAGGGAGGGATCCCTAGGATTTTGGGGAGAGATTACTGTGGTTTCAGGCAGGAGGATCCTTGGGAATTCAGGGAGGGATCCCCGGGATCTGGGGGAGAAGCTGTGCCCAGAATCTGGGGGAAGGGGATCTCCAGGATTTGGGGGAGGGATCCCTGGGATTTTGGGGAGGGATCCCTGGGATTTTGGGGAGGGATCCCTGCGGTTTCAGGGAGGAGGATCCTTGGGATTTCAGGGACGAATCCCATGGAATTTTGGGAGGGATCCCTGGGATTTGGGGGAGAAGTTGTCCCTAGAATTTGGGGGAAGGGGATCTCCAGGATTGGGGGAGGGATCCCTAGGATTTTGGGGAGGAGAATCCTTGGGATTTTAGGGAGGGATCCCCAAGATTTGGGGGAGGGATCCCTGAAATTTTGGGGAGGGGAATCCTTGGGATTTTAGGGAGGGATCCCTAGGATTTTGGGGAGAGATTTCTGTGGTTTCAGGCAGGAGGATCCTTGGGAATTCAGGGAGGGATCCCCGGGATCTGGGGGAGAAGCTGTGCCCAGAATCTGGGGGAAGGGGATCTCCAGGATTTGGGGGAGGGATCCCTGGGATTTTGGGGAGAGGATCCTTGGGATTTCGGGGACGAATCCCATGGAATTTTGGGAGGGATCCCTGGGATTTTGCGGAGGAGAATCCCTGAAATTGTGGGGAGAGATCCCCGGGATTTGGAGGAGGACCCTTGGGATTTTAGGGAGGGATCCCTGGGATTTTTGGGAGAGATCCCTGTGTTTCAGGCAGGAGGATCCTCGGGATTTCAGGGAGGGATCCCCAGGATTTGGGGGAGAAGCTGTGCCCAGAATTTGGGGAAGGGGATCTCCAGGATTTGGGGGAGGGATCCCTGGGATTTTGGGGAGGAGAATCCTTGGGATTTTAGGGAGGGATCCCTGGGATTTTGGGGAGGGATCCCTGCGGTTTCAGGGAGGAGGATCCTTGGGATTTCGGGGACGAATCCCATGGAATTTTGGGAGGGATCCCTGGGATTTGGGGGAGAAGTTGTCCCTAGAATTTGGGGGAAGGGGATCTCCAGGATTTGGGGGAGGGATCCCTAGGATTTTGGGGAGGAGAATCCTTGGGATTTTAGGGAGGGATCCCCAAGATTTTGGGGGAGGGATCCCTGAAATGTGGGGAGGGGAATCCTTGGGATTTTAGGGAGGGATCCCTAGGATTTTGGGGAGAGATTACTGTGGTTTCAGGCAGGAGGATCCTTGGGAATTCAGGGAGGGATCCCCGGGATCTGGGGAGAAGCTGTGCCCAGAATCTGGGGGAAGGGGATCTCCAGGATTTGGGGGAGGGATCCCTGGATTTTGGGGAGGGATCCCTGGGATTTTGGGGAGGGATCCCTGCGGTTTCAGGGAGGTGGATCCTTGGGATTTCAGGGACGAATCCCATGGAATTTTGGAGGGATCCCTGGGATTTGGGGGAGAAGTTGTCCCTAGAATTTGGGGGAAGGGGATCTCCAGGATTTGGGGGAGGGATCCCTAGGATTTTGGGGAGGAGAATCCTTGGGATTTTAGGGAGGGATCCCCAAGATTTGGGGGAGGGATCCCTGAAATTTTGGGGAGGGGAATCCTTGGATTTTAGGGAGGGATCCCTAGGATTTTGGGGAGAGATTTCTGTGGTTTCAGGCAGGAGGATCCTTGGGAATTCAGGGAGGGATCCCCGGGATCTGGGGGAGAAGCTGTGCCCAGAATCTGGGGGAAGGGGATCTCCAGGATTTGGGGGAGGGATCCCTGGGATTTTGGGGAGGAGGATCCTTGGGATTTCGGGGACGAATCCCATGGAATTTTGGGAGGGATCCCTGGGATTTTGCGGAGGAGAATCCCTGAAATTGTGGGGAGAGATCCCCGGGATTTGGAGGAGGACCCTTGGGATTTTAGGGAGGGATCCCTGGGATTTTTGGGAGAGATCCCTGTGGTTTCAGGCAGGAGGATCCTCGGATTTCAGGGAGGGATCCCCAGGATTTGGGGGAGAAGCTGTGCCCAGAATTTGGGGGAAGGGGATCTCCAGGATTTGGGGGAGGGATCCCTGGGATTTTGGGGAGGAGAATCCTTGGGATTTTAGGGAGGGATCCCTGGGATTTTGGGGAGGGATCCCTGCGGTTTCAGGGAGGAGGATCCTTGGGATTTCGGGGACGAATCCCATGGAATTTTGGGAGGGATCCCTGGGATTTGGGGGAGAAGTTGTCCCTAGAATTTGGGGGAAGGGGATCTCCAGGATTTGGGGGAGGGATCCCTAGGATTTTGGGGAGGAGAATCCTTGGATTTTAGGAATCCTTGGGATTTTAGGGAGGGATCCCCAAGATTTGGGGGAGGGATCCCTGAAATGTGGGGAGGGGAATCCTTGGGATTTTAGGGAGGGATCCCTAGGATTTTGGGGAGAGATTACTGTGGTTTCAGGCAGGAGGATCCTTGGGAATTCAGGGAGGGATCCCCGGGATCTGGGGGAGAAGCTGTGCCCAGAATCTGGGGGAAGGGGATCTCCAGGATTTGGGGGAGGGATCCCTGGGATTTTGGGGAGGAGGATCCTTGGATTTCGGGGACGAATCCCATGGAATTTTGGGAGGGATCCCTGGATTTTGCGGAGGAGAATCCCTGAAATTGTGGGGAGAGATCCCCGGGATTTGGAGGAGGACCCTTGGGATTTTAGGGAGGGATCCCTGGGATTTTTGGGAGAGATCCCTGTGGTTTCAGGCAGGAGGATCCTCGGGATTTCAGGGAGGGATCCCCAGGATTTGGGGGAGAAGCTGTGCCCAGAATTTGGGGGAAGGGGGATCTCCAGGATTTGGGGGAGGGATCCCTGGGATTTTGGGGAGGAGAATCCTTGGGATTTTAGGGAGGGATCCCTGGGATTTTGGGGAGGGATCCCTGCGGTTTCAGGGAGGAGGATCCTTGGGATTTCGGGGACGAATCCCATGGAATTTTGGGAGGGATCCCTGGGATTTGGGGGAGAAGTTGTCCCTAGAATTTGGGGGAAGGGGATCTCCAGGATTTGGGGGAGGGATCCCCTAGGATTTTGGGGAGGAGAATCCTTGGGATTTTAGGGAGGGATCCCAAGATTTTGGGGGAGGGATCCCTGAAATGTGGGGAGGGGAATCCTTGGGATTTTAGGGAGGGATCCCTAGGATTTTGGGGAGAGATTACTGTGGTTTCAGGCAGGAGGATCCTTGGGAATTCAGGGAGGGATCCCCGGGATTTGGGGGAGAAGCTGTGCCCAGAATTTGGGGGAAGGGGGATCTCCAGGATTTGGGGGAGGGATCCTGGGATTTTGGGGAGGAGGATCCTTGGGATTTCAGGGACGAATCCCATGGAATTTTGGGAGGGATCCCTGGGATTTTGCGGAGGAGAATCCCTGAAATTGTGGGGAGAGATCCCCGGGATTTGGAGGAGGATCCTTGGGATTTTAGGGAGCGAACCCTAGGATTTTTGGGAGAGATTTCTGTGGTTTCAGGCAGGAGGATCCTTGGGATTTTAGGGAGGGATCCCCGGGATTTGAGGGAGAAGCTGTGCCCAGAATCTGGGGGAAGGGGATCTCCAGGATTTGGGGGAGGGATCCCTGGGATTTTGGGGAGGGATCCCTGCGGTTTCAGGGAGGAGGATCCTTGGGATTTTAGGGATGGATCCCCAGGATTTGGGGGAGGGATCCCTGAAATTTTGGGGAGGGGA
>NC_134452.1:134210-187086 GCF_030867145.1 Opisthocomus hoazin | reverse complement strand
TGTTGCCGCGGCAACGAGGCCCGAGTGCGTGGCGGGGAGGAGGCGCGGGACCGGTGCGCGGAGCTGGGACCCCTGGAAGGGGGGGGGGGGGGGTGTGAAAATGGGGGCCCAAGGGTGGTTGTTGGGCTGCAAGGGGGGGGGCTATGGGGGTCTAAGGGGAGTTACGGGGGTCCGGGGGGGGCTTCTGGGGCACAAGGGGGGCTATGGGGGGCTATTGGGGCGCAGGGGGGTGCAAGGGGGGGCTATGGGGGTCCGGGGGGGGCTGTTGGGGTGCAAGGAGGGGGCTATGGGGGTCCAAGGGGGGGTTATGAGGGTGCAAGGGGGGCTATTTGGGTTCGGGGGAGCTATTGGGGACCAAGAGGGGGCTATGGGGGTCCGGGGGGGGGCTATGGGGCTATTGGGGCACAGGGGAGTGCAAGGGGGGGCTGTGGGGGTCCAGGGGAGCTGTTAGGGTGCAAGCAGGGGGCTATGGGGGTCCAAGGGGTGGCTATGGGGGCCCAAGGGGGCTTTTGGTGGGCCAGGGGGGGCTTTTGGGGGTCCAGGGGGTCTATTGGGTGCAAGGGGGGGCTGTTGGGAGTCCCAGGGGTGGCTATGGGGGTCCAGGGGTGGCTATGGGGGTCCAAGGGGGGTCTATGGGGTCCAAGGGGGGGCTATGGGGGTCCAAGGGGGGGCTGTTGGGGGCCCGGGGGGTCTATGGGGGTCCAAGATCAGCCAGAGCAGCGGGGCGGAATGGGGGGCGCACAGCGCCGAGGGGCACAGAGTGGGGGTCCCCCCCAGCCCCCCCCATTTCCCTCCCCCCCCCCCTCCCACAAGGCGCCAAGATGGCGGAGCTGCACCTCCTGGGCCAGATCGTGGGGGCCAGCGGCTTCCCCGCCGCCGCCTCTTCTGCAAGTGGGGCTGCACGCCGGTCAGGTTTGGGGTTCGGGGGGGGGTCCCCCCAATTCCGGGGGTCCCCCTGACCCCCCCCATTTCCCCCCCCCAGGCAGCGCCTGGAAGCTGCTGGCGGGCTCAGCGTCCGGCCAGACGCAGGTCGACGACCCCCACGCCGACGATGTCGCCTACTGGTGTCACCCCCTCGACCTCCACTTTGCCACCAAGGGGCTTCAAGGTGGGTGCTGGGTGGGGGTGGGGGGGTTCTATACCCCCCCCCCCCCCCCCCAAAATTTTTGACCCCCCCCCAAGGTTGGCCCAAGCTCCATTTCCAAGTGTGGCACCTGGACGCGTCGGGGCGCGGCGAGGCGTTGGGGTACGGCTGCTGCCACGTCCCCACGGCCCCCGGCTGCCACGCGCTGGCCTGCGTCACCTGGAGACCCCGGGGGTCGTGGGGGGAGCGGGTGAGGGGGTGGCTTTTGGGGGGGGGTCCCCAACTCCGCCACCCCGAGGTGACGACGGCAGCGGCGGCCGAGAGGTTCCGGCTGCGGACGGAAGCGGCCGGCGTCGTCCACCTGCGGCTGGGCATCGTCACGCGGCGGCTCGGGCGCTTCGGCGTCGAGTGCTGAGGGGGGGGGACACCCCGAAAGGGGGATTTGGGGGGCCCCGGGGGTGGGAGGTGGGGGTCACCAAGGGACGGGGCGCTGGAGGGCTCTGTAGATGGGATTTGGGGGTCCCCCCGGGGTGGGAAGTGGGAATCCCCTGGGGGTGGGATGTGGGGGACCCTAAGGGACAGGACACTGGGGTCCCCCCCAGATGGGATTTGGGGGGTCCCCAGGGGGTGGGAGGTGGGGGTCACCAAGGGACGGGGCGCTGGGGTGCCCTAGGGATGGGATTTTGGGGTCCCCGGGGTGGGATGTGGGGGTCACCAAGGGATGGGGTGCTGGGAGGCTCCATAGATGGGATTTGGGGGTCCCCTGGGGGTGGGATGTGGGGGACCCTAAGGGACAGGACACTGGGGTCCCCCCCAGATGGGATTTGGGGGTCCCCCAGGGGTGGGGATGCTGGGATGTCGTAGGGGTGGGAAGTGGGGGGCCCCCTGGGAACGGGATTTGGGGGTCCCCGGGGGGGGTTGGGGGGGTTCCAGGGGGTGGGAGGTGGGGGTCACCAGGGACGGGGCGCTGGGGTGCCTAGGGATGGGATTTAGGGGTCCCCTGGGGTGGGAGGTGGGGGTCACCAAGGGACGGGGCGCCGGGGGCTCCGTAGATGGGATATGGGGGTCCCCCGGGGGTGGGATGCTGGGATGTCGTAGGGGTGGAAGTGGGGGGCCCCCTGGGAACGGGATTTGGGGTCTGCAGAGGGGTTTGGGGGGCTCCAGGGGGTGGGAGGTGGGGGTCACCAAGGGATGGGGTGCTGGGAGGCTCCATAGATGGATTTGGGGGTCCCCCAGGGGTGGGACACCAAGGTCCCCAAGGGACAGGGCGCTGGGGGTGGGATGTGGGGGTCCCCAAGGGGATGGGATTTGGGGGTCCCCCTGGGGGTGGGATGTGGGGACCCTAAGGGACAGGACACCGGGGCCCCCCACAGATGGGATTTGGGGGTCTCCAGGGGGTGGGAGGTGGGGGTCACCAAGGGACGGGGCGCTGGGGTCACCCAGAGATGGGATTTGGGGGTCCCCCGGGGATGGGACATGGGGGTCCCTACAGGATGGGACAGGGGGGGTCTCCTGGGGTGAGATGTGGGGGTCCCCCAAAGGGACAGAATTTGGGGGTCCCCAAGGGGTGGGACGTGGGGGTCCCCCACAGATGGGATGGGGGGGTCCCCTGGTGATGGGATTTGGGGGTCTCCGAGGGATGGGACAGGGGGGGTCCCCCAGAGACAGGACCCCCGAGTCCCCCCCACACACCGGGACACTTCGTCCCCCCCAGACCAGGCCACCGGGGTCCCCGAGGGGCAGGACGGGGGGGGGTCCCCCGGGACATCTTCCCCCCCCACACACTCTTGGGGACCCCCCATCCCCACTCCCGGGGGGGGGTCGGTTATTTTTGTGGGGTCCCCCCCTCTGTGTGTCCCCCCCCCCATAAAGCTCCTTTTCCAGCTCATCAGTGTGGGGGTTTTTTTTTTGAGGGGGGTGTGGGCGGACCCCGCCCCCCCGCCCTCCTGGGGGGTCCGAAACGCCGCGGGGGGGGAGGAGGAAGAGGAGGAGGAGGAGGAGGAGGAAGCGTCCCAGACGTCTGAGTCTTTTGGTGGGGGGGGGGGGGCGGAGTGTCCCGGGTCCCTGCTGGGGGGTCCCGACCGCTCCCGGGGGGTCCCGACGGCTCCCCGGGGGGGGGGGGGTCCCGGCCGTGACTCAGTTTCCCCTCCCCCTCCCGCCCAGCGGAAGAAGCTTTGCGGGGGGGGGGGGGGGGGGGGCGGCCCTGGGTGTCCCCCGTGTCGTGGCCCCCCCCCCTTGTCCCCCCCCCGTTTCCTGGGTGGGGCCGGGGCCGCTCCTCCGCCCGCCTCAAAACCCGCCGGGACCCGGCCGGGAGCTGCAACCGGTCCCGCTTCGGCTGGGGGGGGTCCCGCTTCCAGTGGGGAGGGGTCCCTTTTCCGTGGGGGGGGGGAGTGGGGGTCCCGGACCCCGCTCCGGGGAGCTCCAGCGCGGGGTATCCCAGTTTAGCTGGGGGGGGAAATCCCAGTTTGGAGCGGGATATCGCATTTCGAGGGGGGGATATCGCGGCTCGGGGGGGGTATCGCAGCTCGGGGGGGGCGATATCGCGGCTCGGGGGGGTATCGCGGCTCGGAGGGGGCGATATCGCGGCTCGGAGGGGGCGATATCGCGGCTCGGGGCGGGTATCGCGGCTCGGGGCGGGGCGTATCGCGGCTCGGGGGGGGTCCCCCGGTCCCGGGGGGGGGTCCCTGTCGCGGGATGGAGCTGGCCGTGCTGCTGGCTCTGCTGGGGGCCGCCCGGGCGCTCTCCACGTGCCGCTCGCTGGACCTGGAAGCGGCGCGGAGGAAACGGATCGAAGCGGTGCGGGGCCAGATCCTGAGCAAGCTGCGCTTGGCCGAGCCCCCCCCCGGCGACCCCCCCCCGCGGCCGCTGCCCGAGGACGTGCGGGCCCTCTACAACAGCACCGGGAGCTGCTGCGGCAGCGGGCGCGGCTGCGGACCCCGAGGACCCCGAGGAATATTACGCCAAGGAGCTGCAGCGCTTCCCCATGGAGCCCGCCGAGGGTGAGTTTGGGGGGGCTGGGGGGGGGGCTGGGGGCCCAGCTCCCCACCCGGACGCCGGGGTCCCCACTGGTTTGGACAGCTGGGTCCCCCCCGGCCAAGATGCCGGGGTCCCTCCAGGCGCCTGGGTCCCCCCCAGCCCGGACAGCTGGGTGCCCCCCTGGACCGGACACCCGGGTCCCACCCCGATGCCGGGGTCCCCCCCAACCAGGACGCCTGGGTCCCCCCTGGTCCAGACGCCGGGGTCCCCTTTGGATGTCGGGGTCCCCCCTGACCTGGACACCTGGGTCCCCCATGGACCAGACACCTGGGTCACCCCAAATGCCTGGGTCCCCCCCAGCCCGGACAGCTGGGTGCCCCCTGGACCGGACACCCGGGTCCCACGCGGATGCCGGGGTGCCCCCCAGACACCTGGGTCCCCCATGGACCAGATGCCTGGGTCACCCCAAATGCCTGGGTCCCCCCCAACCCAGACAGCTGGGTGCCCCCTGGACCGGACACCCGGGTCCCACGCGGATGCCGGGGTCCCCCCCAACCAGGACGCCTGGGTCCTCCCAGACACCTGGGTCCCCCATGGACCAGACGCCTGGGTCACCCCAAATGCCTGGGTCCCCCCTGGCCAAGCTGTCTGGGTCCCACCCGGATGCTGGGGTCCCCCCTGGTCTGGAAGCCAGGGTCCCCTTTGGATGCCTGGGTCCCCCCAGCCCAGACACCTGGGTCCCCCCCAGCCCGGACGCCTGGGTCGCCCCTGGACCGGATGCCAGGGTCCCCCTTGGACACGTGGGATCCCCCCTGCTCGGATGTCTGGGTCCCACCCAGATGTCTGGGTCCCCCCTGACCGGAAGCCTGGGTCCCACCCGGACACCAGGGTCCCCCCCGGTCAAGACGCCCAGGTCCCCCCAACCCAGACATGGTGCCCACCCTGGCCGAGACACCGGGGTGTCCCCTGGCCTGGACCCCTGGGTCCCCTTTGGACACCTGGGTGCCCCCGGGACGCCCGGGTCCCCCTTGGCCACACGCTTGGGTGCCCACCTTGGCCCGGACACCGGAGGTCCCACCCAGACGCCCGGGTCCCCCCCTGGCCACACGCTTGGGTGCCCACCCCGGCCCCGGCCCCCCGGGTGCCCCCCAGCAGCTCCCCCGGCCGCGGTGGCGCTCGGGGATGAGCCGGACGTTGTGGTTTGCTGAGTAATTCCCGGCTCTGAGGGAGCTTTGTTGAGCTCGGGGAGGCCTGGCCGGGCCCACGGTTCCCCGCCGAGCGAGGGGAGGGTGTGGGGACGCCTGGGTCCCCTGGGTGCGGGCGGGGGGGAGCGGCGCTGACCCGCAGCCCCCCTGTGAGCTCGGGGTCCAGCCTGCGCACACGGGGCAGCTGGGAGGGGGAAGCGAGGCTCTGTGGCCATCACTCCGCTCCAGAGTGAACGCGGCGCCGGTTCCCCCCCCTCCACACACGGGGCAACCAGGAGGGAGAAGCGAGGCTCTGTGGCCATCACTCCGCTCCAGAGGTGAACGCAGCGCCAGTTTCCCCCTCCCCCCAACGCACAAGGCAACCAGGAGGGGGGAAGTGAGGCTCTGTGGCCATCACTCCGCTCCAGAGTGAACACGGCGCCGGTTCCCCCCCCCCCATGCACGGGGCAACCAGCAGGGGGAGGCGAGGCTCTGCGGCCATCACTCCGCTCCAGAGTGAACACAGAGCCGATTTCCCCCCCCTCCGCGCACGGGACGGCCGGGAGGGGGAAGCGAGGCTCTGCGGCCATCACTCCGCTCCAGAGTGAACACGGAGCCGATTTCCCCCCCCCTCCGCGCACGGGACGGCCGGGAGGGGGAAGCGAGGCTCTGCGGCCATCACTCCGCTCCAGAGTGAACACGGAGCCGATTCCCCCCCCTCCTTGCAGGCCTGCCGGAGCAGTGGCGCCCGACCAGCCGCAGCACCTTCTTCGTCTTCAACGCCTCGCGGGTGCGGGCGGCGCTGGGGCGCGAGGCGCTGCTGCACCGGGCCGAGCTGCGGATGCTGCGGCAGCGGGCTGGGCGCCGACGGCCCCCAGGTCGAGCAGCGCCTCGAGCTCTACCAGGTGGGGACACGGCGGGGGGGGGGGGGGGACACGGGGACCTGGGGGGACGCGGCTGTGGGGACACTGGGATTGGGGACACGGGGACATGGGGTCAGTGGGTTTGGGGACATGGGGACATGGGGACCTGGGGTACCACAGCTGTGGGGACACTGGGATTTGGGACATGGGGACATGGGGACACTGGGGTGTCACGGCTGTGGGGACACTGGGATTGGGGACATGGGGCATAGGGACATGGGGACACCAAGTTTGGGGACACAGGGACATGGGGACACCGGGTTTGGGGACATGAGGACATGGGGACATAGGGGTCACTGGGTTTGGGGACACGGGGACATGGGGACACCAGGTTTGGGGACATGAGGACATGGGGACACTGGGATTTGGGACATGGGGACACCAGGTTTGGAGGACACAGGGACATGGGGACACTGGGTTTGGGGACATGGGGACATCGGGTTTGGGCCCATGAGGACATGGGGACGTGGGGTTTGGGGACATGGGGACACGAGGACATGGGGACCTGGGGTGCCACAGCCATGGGGACACGGGGATTGGGGACATGGGGACATGGGGACACTGGGTTTGGGGGCACAAGGACATGGGGACACCAAGTTTGGGGACACAGGGACATGGGGTCAGTGGGTTTGGAGACATGAGGACATGGGGACATGGGGACACTGGGTTTGGGGACATGGGGACACGAGGACATGGGGACCTGGGGTGCCACGGCCATGGGGACAACCGGGTTTGGGGACACGGGGACATGGGGACAGGGCGTGGGGGCGGCTGTGGCAGGGGCAGGTGCAGCGATGGCAAACGCAGAGGGGACACGGGGGGGGGGGGGGGGGGGTGGTTGGGGACCCCTGGCCATTTTTTGGGGACCTGGGGGGTTTTGGGGACCCCCCCGGCCATTTTTTGGGGACCTGGGGGGGGTTTTGGGGACCCTCCGGCCGTGGTTTTGGGTGCACGGGGGGGGGGATTTGGTTGCCCAAGGGAGGATTTGGGGGTACAGGGTGGGTTTTGGGGGCACAGGGGGTGCTTTGGGGTGCCGGGGGGGGTTTGGGGTGCTGGGGGGGGCTTTGGGGACCCCTGGCCATGTTTTGGGGATCTGGGGGGGGCTTTGGGGACCCCCCCGGCCATGGTTTTGGGGTGCCCAGGGGGGGATTTGGTTGCTTTGGGGGTGGTTTTAGGGGCACAGGGGGTGCTGGGGGGTGCTTTGGGGTGCCGGGGAGGTTTCGGGGTGCTGGGGGGGGATTTTGGGGACCCCCCCCAAACTCGGGGACCCCCCCCAGGGCTACGGCAACGCCTCGTGGCGGTACCTGCGCGGGCGCTCGGTGCGGGCGACGCCGGACGAGGAGTGGCTCTGGTTCGACGTCACCGACGTCGTCCAGCAGTGGCTCGGCGGCAGTGGTTAAGTTTTTTTGGGGGGGGGGGGTCCCCAGGGGGGTCCCCCCAAATTTTCCCCGACCCCCCCCAAACCCTCAAGACCCCCCCCAAAAAAAAAAAAACACCCCCCCCCTCGCAGACCCCCTGGGGCTGTTCAAGCTGAGCGTCCACTGCGCCTGCGAGCGGGAGCCCGGCGAGGAGATGCGCGTCTCCATCGAAGGTGGGGCTGGGGGGGGGATTTTGGGGGGTCGGGGGGGGGTTTTGGGGTGCCCCCCACCCAGTGTCACCCCGTGGCCCCCCCCCCCAGGTTTTCGAGCAGCAGCGGGGGGACATGCAGGGCATCGCCCAGAAGCACCGGCGCGTCCCCTACGTCCTGGCCATGTCGCTGCCGCCCGAGCGCGCCAACGACCTCCACAGCGCCCGCCGCCGGCGCGCCCTGGACGCCGACTACTGCTTCGGGTGGGGGGGGGACCCCCCCTCTGCACCCCAAAAACTCGGGACCCCCCCTAAAAAATTATGGGGGGGGTCCCCTCGGGGCCGTCGGGGCGCTGGGGGAGCCCTCGGATGCTTGGGGTTCCATGGGGAGGGGTGGGAAGTCATCAACCCCCCCCCCCCAACGAGGGAGAGTTGGGGTCCCCCCACCCACTGAGGGGAGAGTTGGGGTCCCCTCCTAGATCAGGACCCCCCCCCCAAAAAAAAATGGGACCCCCAAAATGATGGGGGACACCCCCCCTCAGGGGTGCCCAGGGATAGCTGGGTGCTTGGGGACCCCTCGGATGCTTGGGGGTCCCATGGGGAGGGGTTGGGAAGTCATCAACCCCCCCCCCCAAAGAGGGAGAGTTGGGGTCCCCCCCCCACCGCCCAGGGAGAGTTGGGGTCCCCTCCTAGATCAGGACCCCCCCCCCAAAAAAATGGGACCCCCAAAATGATGGGGCACCCCCCCCTCAGGGGTGTCCAGGGACGTCTGGGTGCTTGGGGACCCCTCGGATGCTTGGGGTCCCCTGGGAGGGGTTGGGGACCCCCCCCAAGATAACCGGGGACCCCCAGAGACACCCAGAGCCCCCCCCCAGAGGGGACTTGGGACCCCCAGAGCCCCCCCCCGAGAGGACTAGGGCCCCCCTGAGAAGCCCAGATCTCCCCGAGGGAGGGCTGGGGGACCCCTAAAACTGCCTGGGGACCCCCCCCCCCCCAGAGTGGACTCAGGACCCCCAGAGACCCCCCCCCAGAGAGGACTTGAGACCCCCAGATTCCCCCCCCCCGAGAGGACTAGGGCCCCCCCTGAGAAGCCAGATCTCCCCAAGGGAGGGCTGGGGACCCCCAGACCTGGCTGGGGACCCCCCCCCCGGGATGCGGGGCCCCCCCCCGGGATGCGGGGACCCCCCCAGAGAGGACTCAGAACCCCCAGAGCCCCCCCCCCGAGAGGATTAGAGTCCCCCAGAGACCCCCAGAGAGGACTTGGGCCCCCTTGCGATACCTCAATCCTCCCCGAGGGAGGGCTGGGGACCCCCAGACCTGCCTGGGGACCCCCAGACCTGGCTGGGGGACCCCCCCCAGGGATGTGGGGACCCCCCCAGAGCACTCAGGACCCCCAGAGCCCCCCCCAGAGAGGACCTGGGCCCCCTGAGAGGACTAGGGCCCCCCTTGTGATACCTCAATCCTCCCTGAGGGAGGGCTGGGGACCCCCAGACCTGGCCGGGGCCCCCCCCAGGGATGCGGGGGACCCCCCCAGGGAGGACTCAGAACCCCCAGAGCCCCCCCCCCGAGAGGATTAGAGGCCCCCAGAGACCCCCCAGATCCCCCCCCGGGAGGACTAGGGCCCCCCTGAGAAGCCCAGATCTCCCCGAGGGAGGGCTGGGGACCCCCAGACCTGCCTGGGGACCCCCCAGAACTGCCTGGGGACCCCCAGACCTGGCCGGGGACCCCCCCCTAGGGATGTGGGGACCCCCCCAGAGTGGACTCAGGACCCCCAGAGCCCCCCCCAGAGAGGACTAGGGCCCCCTGAGAGGACTAGGGCCCCCCTGAGAAGCCCAGATCTCCCCGGGGGAGGGCTGGGGAGCCCTAAAACTGCCTGGGGACCCCCAGACCTGGCCGGGGCCCCCCCCCAGGGATGCGGGGCCCCCCCAGGACCCCCCCTGTCGTGTCCCCCCCCCCAGGACGGAGGAGAAGAACTGCTGCGTGCGGCCGCTGTACATCGACTTCCGGCGGGACCTGCAGTGGAAGTGGATCCACGAGCCCCAGGGCTACATGGCCAACTTCTGCCTCGGGCCCTGCCCCTACATCTGGAGCGCCGACACCCAGTACACCAAGGTGGGGGGCTGGGGGGGGTCCAGGGGTCCTGGGGAGAGGGGTGGGGGGGGTCCCAGGGGTCCTGGGGAGAGGGGCGGGGGTCCTGGGGAGGGGGGGGGGGGTGTCCCAGGGGTCCTGGGGAGAGGGGTGGGGGGGGTCACAGGGGTCCTGGGGAGAGGGGGTGGGGGTCCCAGGGGTCCTGGGGAGAGGGGGTGGGGGTCCCAGGGGTCCTAGGGAGAGGGGTAGGGGTCCTGGGGAGAGAGATGGGGGTCCCAGGGGTCCTGGGGAGAGAGGTGGGGGTCACAGGGGTCCTGCAGGTCCCTGGGGAGAGGGGGGGGGGGTCCCAGGGGTCCTGGGGAGAAGAGGGGTGGAGGTCACAGGGGTCCTGGGGGGGTCCCTGGGGAGAGGGGGGGTGGGGGTCCTGGGAGAGAGGGGTGGGGGGTCCCAGGGGTCCTGGGGGTCCTGGGGAGAGGGGTGGGGGTCACAGGGGTCCTGGGGAGAGGAGTGGGGGTCCCTGGGGAGAGGGGTGGGGATCCCAGACACCTGGATCCCTAGGGAGAGGAGGGGTGGGGGTCCTGGGGGAGAGGGGTGGGGGTCCCAGGGGTCCTGGGGAGAGGGGTGGGGGGGGTCCTGGGGGTCCCTGGGGAGAGGAGTGGGGGTCCCAGACACCTGGGTCCCTAGGGAGGGAGGGGTGGGGGGTCCTGGGGAGAGGGGTGGGGGTCCCAGGGGTCCTGGGGAGAGGGGTGGGGGGGGTCCTGGGGGTCCCTGGGGAGAGGAGTGGGGGTCCCAGACACCTGGGTCCCTAGGGAGAGGAAGGGGGTGGGGGTCCTGGGGAGAGGGGTGGGGGTCCCAGGGGTCCTGGCGGAGAGGGGTGGGGGGGGTCCTGGGGGTCCCTGGGGAGAGGAGTGGGGGTCCCAGACACCTGGGTCCCTAGGGAGAGGAGGGGTGGGGGTCCTGGGGAGAGGGGTGGGGGTCCCAGGGGTCCTGGGGAGAGGAGGTGGGGGGGGTCCTGGGGTTCCCTGGGAAGAGGGGTGGGGGGTCCCAGACACCTGGGTTCCTACGGAGAGGAGGGGTGGGAGTCCTGGGGGTCCCTGGGGAGAGGGGTGGGGGGGGGGGTCCTGGGGAGAGGAGGGGTGGGGGTCCTGGGGGTCCCTGGGGAGAGGGGTGGGGGTCCCAGGGGTCCTGGGGGTCCCTGGGGAGAGGGGTGGGGGGGTCCCTGGGGAGAGGAGGGGTGGGGGTCCTGGGGGTCCCTGGGGAGAGGGGTGGGGGGTCCCAGGGGTCCCAGGGCAGAAGGGGGGGGGTCCCTGGGGAGAGGGTCCCTGACTTCCCTGACTCGGGGCGGGGGGGGGGGGGGGGGTGTCCCCTCCAACTCAGGGGGTCCCCTCTGACTCCGGGGGGGCGGTCCCTGTGACTCGGGGGGGGTCCCTGACTTTGAGGGGGGGGGTCTCTCCATCTCGGGGGGGGTCTCCGTCTCGGGGGGGGGGGGTCCCTGTGACTCAGGGGAGGTCCCCTCCATCTCGGGGGGGTTCCCTCCATCGCAGGGGGTCCCCTCTGACTCTGGGGGGTTCCCTCTGTCTCGGGGGGGTTCCCTCCGTCTCAGGGGGGGTCTCTGCGTCTCGGGGGGGGGGTCCCTGACTTTTGGGGTGGGGGGGGGTCCCCGCAGGTGCTGGCTCTCTACAACCAACACAACCCGGGGGCGTCGGCGGCGCCGTGCTGCGTCCCCCAGACCCTCGACCCCCTCCCCATCGTCTACTACGTGGGGCGCAAGGCGCGGGTGGAGCAGCTCTCCAACATGGTGGTCCGCGCCTGCAAGTGCAGCTGACCCCCCCCCCGGGACCCCCCCGGGACCCCCCGGACCCCCCACCCCCGCCAAAAAAACTTATTTAATTTTTAACCGCTTCTTCCTCATTTTTATAGGGATTTTTTTTTTTTTAGGGGCTTTTTTTTAGGGGCTTTTTTAGGGGCTTTTTTATTTTTAAGGGGCTTTTTCTGGTTCTGTTTTATTTTGGGGGGGGGGAGATGAAATTGGTGGGGGGGGGGGGAAGCCTCAGGGATCCAGGGACCCCCCCCCAGGCTCCTCTAAACACCCCCCCCCCCCATCCCCACGCCGTCATCTGGCGGAAGGATAAAAATATTCTTCCATGGGGGGGGGGGGAAGGAAGTGGGGGCCCCCCGGGATGTTGGGGGGGGGGACAAGGCGGGGGGGTGGGGCTGCGGTTGGAGCTGGGGGGGGGTCCAGACGTCTGCGCCCCCCCCCCCCCCCCCATAAACCACAAGCCCACGCGTGGGGGCGGGCAGTGAAACCACTAATTATGGGGGGGGGGTGACTCATGGGGACCCCCCCGAGGCGATGACGAATGGAAAACACCCAGATGGGGAGGGGAGCGGGTCGAGGGGGGGTTTATTTTTGGGGGGGGGGGGTCACCTTTATTTGGGGGGGGGGGGGGCCTCCTAATCGAGCTGGGGGGCGTCGCTGGGCTCCTCCTCGTCGAAATATCGCTCCTCGGCGTCGCGAGAGACGATGTCCAGGTTGTCCAGGTCGGGGGTTGTCGTCCACCTGGCTGGGGGGGGGGGTTAGGGGGGGGCCCGGGGGGAGTTTTGGGGGGGCCTGGGGGGGTCTGGGGGGGTTTGGGGGGGTCTGGGGTCCCCCCCTTTCCTCACCTGTAGTCAAAGTCGGGGTCTTCGCCGTCCAAGAAGCGCTGGTACATGCGGGTGGTGAATTCCTGGCGCAGCATGGCTCGCTCGGCTTCGTCGGGGGGCTGGGGGTCCGGGGGGGGGTCCCCCTCTTCATCTGGGGGGGCAGAGGGGTGTCACCCCCCCCCCCGAAGAGCTGAGACCCCCCCCCAAAACCCAAGGACCCCCCCCCTCAAAGCTGACCGTCGCCGTCGCGCAGCCGCTGCCGCCGCAGGCGCCGCTGCACGGCCGCTTCGTCCACCGAGCGCAGCAGCAGCTCCGTCAGGGTCGGGGGGGGCGCGGGGGGGGACCCCGAAAAGTTTGGGGGGCCCCCCTGGGCGGGGGGGGGCGGCTCGGCCCCCCGGTACTGCCCGATGTAGTGCTGGTAGAGGAGGGGCTCGCGCGCGCGCATCTCCTCCTCGCTGAAGTAGTCGCCCGTCTGGGGGGGGGGGGGGGGGGGGGGAGAATTGGGGGGACCCCAAAACCCCAGGGGAAAGGGGGGGCCCCAAAAACAAAGGGGATTGGGGGGGGGGGGGAGCCCAACAATCCCATGGGGAAAATGGGGGGGACCCCAAAGCCCGAGGGGAAATGGGGGGGACCCCAAACCCGAAGGGGAGTGGGGGAACTGACAAAGGCAAAGGGAAAATGGGGGGGGACCCCAAAACCCCAGGGGAAGGGGGGGGGCCCCTCAACTTCAGGGATTTGGGGGGATCCCCTGGGGATCTGGGGACCCCCCCCCCCCCCCCCCGGGACCTGGGGTAGCCTTAAGGATGTTGGGGACCCCCCCAGGGACATCAGGGACCCCAAAGCCCCCCAGGAGACTTCTGGGAACCCCCTCAGGGCATTGGGGACCCCCCCAGGGACCCTCCCAGGGGTATTGGGGACCCCCCCAGGATATCAGAGACCCCCCCAGGGACCCCAAAGCCCCCCCAGGAGACATCCTGGATCCCCCTCGAGGTATTGGGGACCCCCCAGGACCACCCCAGGGACCCTAAAGCCCCCCTGGAGACATCTGGGACCCCCCCCTGGGGGTATTGGGGACCCCCCCCAGATATCTGGGACCCCCCCCCAGGGACCCCAAAAAACCCCCCAGGAGACATCTGGGACCCCCCCTGGAGGTATTGGGGACCCCACAGGATATTGGGGACCCCCCCAGGGACCCCAAAAACCCCCCTGGAGACTTCTGGGACCCCCCAGGAACATCAGAGACCCCCCCCAGGGACCCCAAAGCCCCCCAGAAGACATCCAGGACCCCCCTCAAGCCATTGGGGACCCCACAGGATATTGGGGACCCCCCCCCCAAGGACCCCAAAGCCCCCCAGGAGACTTCTGGGACCCCCCCTCGAGGTATTGGGGACCCCCCCCAGGGACACCAAAACCCCCCCTGGAGACTTCTGGGACCCCCCTGGAGGTATTGGGAACCCCCCCCCCTGGAGGTATTGGGGACCCCCCAGGATATCAGGGACCCCCCCCCAGGGACCCCCAAAACCCCCCAGGAGACTTCTGGGACCCCCCAGGATATCTGGGACCCCCCCAGGGACCCCAAAGCCCCCCCAGGAGACATCTGGGACCCCCCTCGAGGTATTGGGGACCCCCCAGGATATCTGGGACCCCCCCAGGGACCCCAAAACCGCCCCTGGAGACTTCTGGGACCCCCCCAGGAACATCAGGGACCCCCCCCAGGGACCCCAAACCCCACCCCTGGAGACTTCTGGGACCCCCCTGGAGGTATTGGGAACCCCCCCCCCCGGAGGTATTGGGGACCCCCCAGGATATCAGGGACCCCTCCAGGGACCCCAAAGCCTCCCCAGGAGACTTCTGGGACCCCCCTGGGGGTATCGGGGCCCCCCCCCCGGGATATCGGGGACCCCCCCCGGCCCCCCCAAACCTCGGATCAGCTGTCGCAGGGCGGCGTAGCGGCGGTTGCGGAGGCGGGGTGCGGGCGGGGGGGCGGCGGGGACGCCCCAAAAGTCCGGTTTCGGGGCGCCAGCGCTCCCCACCCCGGCCCCCCCGGGAAGGCGTCGAGGAAAAGGGGGTCCCCCCTCGGTTTTGGGGGTCTCTCTTGGAGATTTTGGGGGTCCCCCTCGGGGGGACGGGGGGGTCCCTCTTCCTGATTTTTGGGGTCCAGGGGCGCGGCGAAGCTCCTCGGCGGGGGAGGGGGGGTCCGGCCGCGGGGTTTTGGGGTCCTCTGGGGGGGGGTCGGGGGGGGGGACGCGGGGTCCTGCTCGGCGATGTTGGGGTCCCCCTGGGTTTTGGGGGGCCACCCCGCCATGGGTCGCGGTTGCCGGCCTGGGGACGGGGGGACACCGTTAGCACCCACCCCCTGGGGGGGGAGCACCCCCAAAGGGAAGGGGGGGGACCCCAAAAGCCTCACGGAATGAGGGGGGGACCCCCCAGATCCCTCAGAGAAAGGGGGGGGACCCCAAATCTCTCAGGGAAGGGGAGGAACCCTCAGGGGACCCCAAAGGGCCTCACAGAATGAGGGGGGACCCCTCAGGGGACCCCAAATTCCCCAGGGAAGGTGGGGGGGGCCCTCAGGGGACCCCCAAACCCCTCATGGGAGTGGGGGGGGAGCCTTCAGGGGACCCCAAAAGCCTCAGGGAATGGGGGGGGCACCTCGGGGGACCCCAAATTCCCCAGGGAAAAGGGGGGGGCCTCAAGGGACCCCAAAAGCCTCAGGGAATGAGGGGGGAACCCCCCCAGATCCCTCAGGGAAGGAGGGGGGGCACCTCAGGGGACCCCAAACCCCTCATGGGAGTTGGGGGGGGCCTTCAGGGGACCCCTAAAGCCTCACAGAATGAGGGGGGACGCCCCAGGGGACCCCCAAACCCCTCAAGGAAGAAGGGGGGGCACATCAGGGGACCCCAAACCCCTCACAAAAGGGGGCGGGGCTCCCCCCAGACCCCTCAGGGGAAGCCGCGGGAACCCCGCAGGTACCGGGGGGGGGAGCCCCAAACCCAGAGAACCGGGCCCCACATGGCCGGGGGGGGGGGGGGGTCCCGCAGGCCTCGCGGGGGGCGGGAATGGTGAGGACCCCCGCCCTAAATCCCCCCGGAACCCCCCAAAATCCCTCCGGGCCCCCCCAAACCCCCCCCGACCGCAGCGCGGCGCCAGCCGACCCCGTTTGAATGCGACACCGCCCGCGCGCCGCGCCTCACCCCGCCGCCGCCTGGCGCCCCCGCCGGGGGCGTCACTTCCGGGAGCGGGAAACGCCGACGCACCCGACCCCGGGACGAAGGTTCCGGGGCAATTCGGTTCCCCACCCCCCCCCGCAACGTCAGGGGCGCACCCAAAAACCCCCAAATTCACCCTAAAAGGGGACGAAACCGCAGGCTGGGGGCTTTTTCCTCTTTTTTTATTGTTTTTTTTTTTGTTCGTTTTTTTTCTCCTTCCTCCCCTGGGGGGGGGGGGTGTCAATAAAAACCAGAGACCAAACCCTCCAAAAAAACACCCCCAAAAGCGGGAAAAAAAAAGAATAAAAATTAAAAAAAAAAAAAAAAAAGCGAAATTCCTGTAAAACAGCCACCCCCCTCCGGAGGGGAAGCGGGGCCCAAGAGGAGGCGTCGAAAATGAGGGGGGGGGGACCGGTTGAAAAACGAAGGGGTGAGAAAACGAGGGGAAAAACCGGGGTGGGGGAAACGGCCCAAAACGGGGAAAAGGGCCCAAAAAAGGGGTAAAACGGCCAAAAAAGGGGAAACGCGGCCGAAAAAAAGGGAAATGTGGCCCCAAAAAAGGGAAAATGTGGCCCAAAAACGGGAAACGTGGCCCCAAAAAGGGAAACGTGGCCCCAAGGGGGGGTCCTCCAGGGGGTTCCCGACCATCCGAGTCTCTTTTTTGAGGTTAAAAATAATCTTTTTGTTGAACAGACGGAGAGGAAAAACCACCGCCGGGGCTCGGGGGGATGGGGGGGGGTCACTGGGTGCTGGCCCCCCCCTGGGAGCTGCCATAGCCCCCGTAGTCGTAGGTGCCGTAGTAGGGGGGCCAGGGGCCCTGGTGCTGGTAGTACTGGTTCCACTGCTGGGTGTACTGGGAGGGGAGAAAGGGGGGGAGGAAGGGGTGAGCACCCCCCTATACCCCGCCCCCCCCCCCCGATGAAAAGGGGTTCTGCCCCCATAATCGATCCCCGTCCGAGGAAAAATGGGGTTGTTTTTACTCCCAGCTCCCTGAAAAGGAGGGTTTCATCCCCAAAAATCCCACCCCCCCCGACGAAAATGGGATTTCGCCCCAAAAATCCCATCCCTGGCCTCCCAAAAAATGGAGTTTCACCCCAAAATCCCATCCTCCCCCCACTAAAAATGAAGTTTCACCCCAAAATCCCATCCTCGCCCTCCCAAAAATGGAATTTTGCCCCCAAATCCCATCCTCCTCCTCCCAAAAATGGAATTTGACTCAAAAAATCCCATCCCTGGCCTCCCAAAAATGGAATTTTACCCCAAAATCCCATCTTCCCCCTGCCAAAAATGGGATTTTACCCCAAAAATCCCATCCTCCCCCCGCTAAAAATGGAATTTCACTCAAAAAATCCCTCCTCGCCCTCCCAAAAATGGGGTTTCATCCCAAAATCCTATCCTCATCCTCCCAAAAATGGGATTTCGCCCCAAAATCCTACTGTTGCTCTCCCAAAAAGGGGTTTTCCTCCCAAAATGCCATCCCTGGCCTCCCAAAAACCAGATTTCGCCCCAAAATCCCATCCTCCCCCTGCCGAAAATGGGATTTTGCCCCAAAATCCTGTCCTCGCCCTCCCAAAAGAGGGGGTTTTTGCCCCCAAATCCCATCGTTGCTCTCCCAAAAAGAGGTTTTCCCCCTCCCAAAACCCCATCCCCATCCTCCCAAAAATCAACATTTCCCCCCCAAAATCCCCATCCCCTGAAAATCCAGCATTTCACCCCAAATCCTCCTCCCCATCCTCCCAAAATGGAGCACTTCACCCCAAACCCCCTCCCCTTCCCCCCAAAAATAGGAGTTTCACCCCCAAACCCCTCCCTTCCCCCAAAAAAACATCAATTTCCCCCCAAAACCCCCTCCCCATCCTCCCAAAATGGAGCATTTTTCCCCAAAATCCCCTCCCCATCCCCTCAAAATAGCAATTTCCCCCCAAATCTCCTTCCCATCCCCCCAAAAATATGAGTATCACCCAAACCCCCTTTCCATCCCCCCCAAAATAGCAATTTCCCCCCAAAACCCCCCTCCCCATCCTCCCAAAAATCGACATTTCCCCCCCAAAACCCCCTCCCCTTCCCCCCAAAATGGAGCATTTTACCCCAAACCCCCTCCTTTTCTCCCCAAAAACAGCGATTTCCCCCCAAAACCCCCTCCCCGTCCTTCCAAAATGGAGCATTTCCCCCCAAAACCCCCATCCTCTCCCCCCCCCAATGGAGCATTTTAACCCCAAAGCCCCTCCCCATCCCCCCAAAAATAGTAACTTCCCCCCCCCAGGCCCCTCCCCATCACCCCAAAACTAGGAGTTTCCCCCAAAACCCCCATCCCCACCCTCCCAAAATCAACATTCCCCCCCTCCCCTCCTTCCCCCCCCTCCCAAATCCCCCCAACCCCCGATTCCCCCCAAACCCCCCCCCCGCCCCCCCTCCTCCCCACCTGGGGGTACTGCCCGTAGCTCTGCCCGTAGCTCAGCCCGCTGGAGGTGGGGGGGGGGCTGGGGGTAGCTCTGCCCGTACCCCCCGTACCCCCCGTAGCTGTAACCGGAGGGGGTGTAGCCGCCTTGGCCATAGCCACCCTGGGGGAGGGGCAGAGATGGGGGTCAGGGTGCTGGGGGGGCACCCCCAATACCCAGCAAGGTGCAGGGGGTGGGTATACCTGTTACCCCTGGCTGCAGTTGGGCCCAGCAAGGTGCAGGGGGTGGGTATACCTGTTAGCCCTGGCTGCAGTTGGACCCAGCAAGGTGCAGGGGGTGGGTATACCTGTTACCCCTGGCTGCAGTTTGACCCAGCAAGGTACAGGGGGTGGGTATACCTGTTACCCCTGGCTGCAGTTTGACCCAGCAAGGTACAGGGGGTGGGTATACCTGTTACCCCCCTGGCTGCAGTTAGACCCAGCAAGGTGCAGGGGGTGGGTATACCTGTTAGCCCTGGCTGCAGTTGGACCCAGCAAGGTGCAGGGGGTGGGTATACCTGTTATCCCTGGCTGCAGTTGGGCCCAGCAAGGTGCAGGGGGTGGGTATACCTGTTAGCCCTGGCTGCAGTTGGAGCCAGCAAGGTGCAGGGGGTGGGTATACCTGTTACCCCTGGCCGCAGTTGGGCCCAGCAAGGTACAGGGGGTGGGGTATACCTGTTACCCCTGGCTGCAGTTGGAGCCAGCAAGGTGCAGGGGATGGGTATACCTGTTACCCCCTGGCTGCAGTTAGACCCAGCAAGGTGCAGGGGGTGGGTATACCTGTTACCCCTGGCTGCAGTTGGACCCAGCAAGGTGCAGGGGGTGGGTATACCTGTTACCCCTGGCTGCAGTTGGGCCCAGCAAGGTACAGGGGGTGGGTATACCTGTTACCCCTGGCCGCAGTTGGGCCCAGCAAGGTACAGGGGGTGGGTATACCTGTTACCCCTGGCTGCAGTTGGAGCCAGCAAGGTGCAGGGGATGGGTATACCTGTTACCCCCTGGCTGCAGTTGGACCCAGCAAGGTGCAGGGGGTGGGTATACCTGTTAGCCCTGGCTGCAGTTGGACCCAGCAAGGTGCAGGGGGTGGGTATACCTGTTTATCCCTGGCTGCAGTTGGGCCCAGCAAGGTGCAGGGGGTGGGTATACCTGTTAGCCCTGGCTGCAGTTGGAGCCAGCAAGGTGCAGGGGGTGGGTATACCTGTTACCCCTGGCCGCAGTTGGGCCCAGCAAGGTACAGGGGGTGGGTATACCTGTTACCCCCTGGCTGCAGTTGGAGCCAGCAAGGTGCAGGGGATGGGTATACCTGTTACCCCTGGCTGCATGTTACCACCTGGCTGCAGTTGGGCCCAGCAAGGTACAGGGGGTGGGTATACCTGTTACCCCTGGCTGCAGTTGGAGCCAGCAAGGTGCAGGGGATGGGTATATACCTGTTAGCCCTGGCTGCAGTTAGACCCCAGCAAGGTGCAGGGGGTGGGTATACCTGTTACCCCTGGCTGCAGTCGGACCCAGCAAGGTGCAGGGTGGTGGGTATACCTGTTAGCCCTGGCTGCAGTCGTTGGACCCAGCAAGGTGCAGGGGGTGGGTTTACCTGTTATCCCTGGCTGCAGTTAGACCCAGCAAGGCACGGGGGGGGTGGGGGTTTACCTGTTGCCCCTGGCTGTAGTTTGGGGGGGGCTGCGGTGGCCGGGGGGGCTGCGGCGGGGGGTAGTTTTGTAGGTGGGGGGTGGTGTGAGCGGGGGCTGTAGCCGGCGGCGGGTTGGGTGGTGCGGTTGTAGGCGCCGCGGTTGTTGGCGGCATTGGCGAGGTGGCATCGCGGAGGGTGTTGCTGCTCCACCGGTTCGGGGCGTAACCGCCGCGGGGTGTAGCCTGAAGGGCGGGGAAGAGGGAGAGTGGGGGGCACCCCAAAAGCGGGGTTTCAGCGGTGGAATTGGGGGGGGGGGGGTGCCTACCTGCGCCGCCGTTAGCCGCCGCGGAAGCCGCTGCCGCGGTTCTGGAAGCCGCCCCCGCGTGCCGGGCGCGGCCGAGCCGCCGCCCGCCGCGGGCGTCGAAGCGTTGGAAGCCGCAGGGCCGCGGAAAGCGGAGGGGGGTCGTCCCCCCCCGCCGCCGCCGCCGCCGTCGAAGCGTTTTTCGGGGGGGGCGGCGCGGCGGCGCGGCCCTCCTCGTTGTAGCGTCGCACCAAGGCCTCGGCCTCGTCGCGCTGCAGCTCCACGTAGAGCACTCGAGTCCAGGAACTCGCCCGCCTCCGGCAGCGTGAAGTTGGCTGCGGCCGCGCCCAAAAAGAAGCGAAAAGTCGAAGGTTTCCCCTCAAAAAATCCGCCCCCGACAAAAAGGGGGCGAAAACCCCAATTTTTCCAACCCCAAAATCCAACCCCTGCTGAAAAGACGGTGAAAACCCCCATTTTTCCCCCCCAAAAAAGAGGATGAAAACCTCAATTTTCCCCTCATAAAAGAGGGCAAAAACTCCCATGATCTCCAAAACAAAGACGGAAAAAAAAACCCCATTTCCCCCCCCCAAAAAAGAGGGGTAAAACCCCCCCATTTTCCCCCCCGTAAAAGAGTGTGAAAACTCCCATTTTTTCCCCAAAAACAATCCACTGCCATAAAGAGGGCGATAACCCCCATTTCTCCCCCCAAAAAAGAGGGCAAAACCCCCCGTTTCCCCCCCAAAAAAGAGGGCAAAAACCCCCTCTCTTCCTCCCCCCCAAAAAAGAGGCTGAAACCCCCCATAACAGAGGCTGAAGCCCCCCATCTCCCCCCCAAAAAGAGGCTGAAAGCCCCTATTTTTCCCCTGTAAAAGAAGCTGAACCCCCCCCATTTCTCCCCAAAAAAGAGGCTGAAGCCCCCCATTTCCCCCAAAAAGACGCTGAAAACCCCCATTTTCCCCCAAAAAGAGGCTGAAACCCCCTATTTCCCCCCCCATAAAAGAGGGCAAACCCCCCCCATTTCCACCCTAAAAAATTCAGCCCTGCTGAAAAGAGGCTGAAGCCCCCCCCACCCCCCTATAACAGAGGCTGAAAACCCCCATTTCCCCCCCAAAAAAAGAGGCTGAAGCCCCCCACCCCCCCCATAACAGAGGCTGAAGCCCCCCCCATTTCCCCCGTAAAAGAGGGGGAGCTGCCCCCTTGCCCCCAAAAAGAGGCTGAAGCCCCCTATTTTCCCCCTGTAAAAGAGGCTGAAACCCCCCATTCCCCCAAAAAAAGATGCTGAACCCCCCATTTCCTCCCCATAAGAGAGGCCGAAGCCCCCCACCTCGCCGCTGAAGCCCCCCACACCTCGCTGCTGAAGCCCTCCAAGCCCTCCCAAGCCCCCCCCACCTTTCATCTCCAGCACGGCGTGGTCGGGCACGTCCTTGCCCTCTTGTTGCTGCGCCGTGTGCCCCCCAAAAAGAGGCCAAAGCCCCCCATTTCCCCCCCATAAAGAGAGGCTGAAGCCCCCCTCCTCGCCGCTGAAGCCCCCCCAAGCCCCCCCCACCTTTCATCTCCAGCACGGAGTGTGGTCGGGCACGTCCTTGCCCTCCTCGTCGGTGCGGCGTGTGCCCCCCATAACGGAGACTGAACCCCCCATTTACCCCCATAAGAGAGGCCGAAGCCCCCTACCTCGCCGCTGAAGCCCCCCCCCCCTTTCATCTCCAGCACGGCGTGGTCGGGCACGTCCTTGCCCTCCTCATGGGTGCGCTGTGTGCCTCCCAAAAAGAGGCCAAAGCCCCCCCCATTTCCCCCATAAGAGAGGCTGAAGCCCCACCCACCTCGCTGCTGAAGGCCCCCCCACACCTTTCATCTCCAGCACGGCGTGGGTCGGGCACGTCCTTGCCCTCTTGTCGCCGCGCCGTGTGCCCCCCAAAAAGAGGCCAAAGCCCCCCATTTCCCCCCCATAAGAGAGGCTGAAGCCCCCCATTTCCCCCATAAGAGAGGCTGAAGCCCCCCACCTCGCCGCTCCGAAGCCCCCCCAGGGCCCCCCCCACCTTTCATCTCCAGCACGGCGTGGTCGGGCACGTCCTTGCCCTCCTCGTCGGTGCGGCGCGCGCCGTTTGCGCTCAGCGCAGCTTCCCGGGTCGGCTGGGGCAGATGACGACGGCGCGGCGCTGGAAGCCCTCGAAGGGACGCAGCTTGCGGCGCTGGGCCGAGCCGTAGACGTTGGTCTGGGGCGGGGGGGGACACCTGTGTGACCTCATGGTGACACAGGGCTCGTGTCCCCCCCCTCCCCGTCCGGCAAACGGGGAGGAAAAGGGGTTTTTTGCTTTCTAAATCGATTATTTTGTGGTGCTTCGGGGACGCGGGGTGTCACCGGTAGGGTCACTCGGGTCCCCTGCTGAGGGGGACACTGAGGGACACGGGGACAGGGACACCAAGGGACATCCCTGCTACCCCAGGGACATCAAGGGACAGGGACACCAAGGGACGTGGGGACACTGAGGGACGTCCCTACTGCCTTAGGGACATCAAGGGACAGGGGGACAGAGACACTGAGTGACGTGGGGACACCAAGTGACATCCCTGCCACCACAGGGACATCAAGGGACAGGGGACAGGGACACCAAGGGATGTGGGGACATCGAGGGACATCCCTACTGCCTTAGGGACATCAAGGGACAGGGGGACAGGGACACCAAGGGATGTTGGGAACACCGAGGGACATCCCTACTGCCTTAGGGACATCAAGGGACACACGGACAGCAACACTGAGTGACGTGGGGACATCAAGGGACACGGCGAGAGGGACACGGCGAGGAGGGACACTGAAGGGACATGGGGACACCAAGTGACATGGGGACACCAAGGGACATCCCTGCCACCCTGGGGGACATCAAAGGACATAGGAACGCTGAGGGACACGGGGACACCAAGGGACATCCCTGCTGCCTTAGGGACACCGAGGGCCACGGGGACACCAAGGGATGTCCCTCCCAGAGATGGGAACGCTGAGGGCTGTCCCGCCCTGGGGACGGGGACACTGAGGGACATCCCTGCCACCCTGGGAGACACCAAGGGACATGGGGACACCAAGGGACATCCCTGGCACCCCAGGGACGCTGAGGGACACGGGGACAGGGCTGTCCCTCTGAGATGGGAATGCCGAGGGCCGTCCTGCCCCGGGGATGGGGACACCGAGGGGCCATGGGGACAGGGGTGTCCCACCCTGGGGATGGTGACACCGAGGGCTGTCCCACCCTGGGGATGGTGACACCAAGGACACAGGGACAGGGCTGTCCCTCCTAAAGATGGGAACACTGAGGGACGTCCCTGCCCCAGGGACGGGGACACCGAGGGACATCCCTGCCACCCTGGGGACACCAAGGGACATGGGGACACTGAGGGATGTGGGGACACTGAAGGGACATGGGGACACCAAGGGACATCCCTGGCACCCCAGGGACGCTGAGGGACACGGGGACAGGGCTATCCCTCCGAGATGGGAACGCTGAGGGCTGTCCCGCCCCGGGGACGGGGACACCGAGGGACACGGGGACACCAAGGGACATCCCTGCTGCCTTAGGGACACCGAGGGCTGCGGGGGACAGGGGTGTCCCACCCTGGGGGACGGTGACACTGAGGGACGTGGGGACAGGGGTGTCCCACCCTGGGGCTGGTGCCACCGTGGGAGGGACGCAGGGACAGGGTCATCCCACCCTGGGGACGGTGACACCGAGGGATATGAGGACAGGGCTGTCCCTCCTGGCGATGGGAATGCTGAGGGACGTCCTGCCCCAGGGATGGGGACACTGAGGGACACGCGGACACCAAGGGACATCCCTGGCACCCCAGGACGCTGAGGGTCACGGGGACAGGGCTGTCCCTCCAAGATGGGAACACCGAGGGCTGTCCCGCCCTGGGGATGGGGACACTGAGGGACGCGGGGACACGGGTGTCCCACCCTGGGGACGGTGACACCGAGGGATGTCCCACCCTGGGGATGGTGACACCAAGGACACAGGGACAGGGCTGTCCCTCCTAAAGATGGGAACGCCGAGGGACGTCCTGCCCTAGGGACGGGGACACTGAGGGACATCCCTGCCACCCTGGGGACACCAAGGGACATGGGGACACTGAGGGATGTGGGGACACTGAAGGGATGTGGGGACACCAAGGGACATCCCTGCTGCCTTAGGGACACTGAGGGTCATGGGGACAGGGCCGTCCCGCCCCGGGGACGGTGACACCGAGGGATGTCCCACCCTGGGGATGGTGACACCAAGGACACAGGGACAGGGCTGTCCCTCCTAAAGATGGGAACACTGAGGGACGTCCTGCCCCAGGGACGGGGACACCGAGGGACATCCCTGCCACCCTGGGGACACCAAGGGACATGGGGACACTGAGGGATGTGGGGACACTGAAGGGACATGGGGACACCAAGGGACATCCCTGGCACCCCAGGGACGCTGAGGGACACGGGGACAGGGCTATCCCTCCGAGATGGGAACGCTGAGGGCTGTCCCGCCCCGGGGACGGGGACACCGAGGGACACGGGGACACCAAGGGACATCCCTGCTGCCTTAGGGACACCGAGGGCTGCGGGGACAGGGGTGTCCCACCCTGGGGACGGTGACACTGAGGGACGTGGGGACAGGGGTGTCCCACCCTGGGGCTGGTGCCACCGTGGGAGGGACGCAGGGACAGGGTCATCCCACCCTGGGGACGGTGACACCGAGGGATATGAGGACAGGGCTGTCCCTCCTGGCGATGGGAATGCTGAGGGACGTCCTGCCCCAGGGATGGGGACACTGAGGGACACGCGGACACCAAGGGACATCCCTGGCACCCCAGGACGCTGAGGGTCACGGGGACAGGGCTGTCCCTCCAAGATGGGAACACCGAGGGCTGTCCCGCCCTGGGGATGGGGACACTGAGGGACGCGGGGACACGGGTGTCCCACCCTGGGGACGGTGACACCGAGGGATGTCCCACCCTGGGGATGGTGACACCAAGGACACAGGGACAGGGCTGTCCCTCCTAAAGATGGGAACGCCGAGGGACGTCCTGCCCTAGGGACGGGGACACTGAGGGACATCCCTGCCACCCTGGGGACACCAAGGGACATGGGGACACTGAGGGATGTGGGGACACTGAAGGGATGTGGGGACACCAAGGGACATCCCTGCTGCCTTAGGGACACTGAGGGTCATGGGGACAGGGCCGTCCCGCCCCGGGGACGGTGACACCGAGGGATGTCCCACCCTGGGGATGGTGACACCAAGGACACAGGGACAGGGCTGTCCCTCCTAAAGATGGGAACACTGAGGGACGTCCTGCCCCAGGGACGGGGACACCGAGGGACATCCCTGCCACCCTGGGGACACCAAGGGACATGGGGACACTGAGGGATGTGGGGACACTGAAGGGACATGGGGACACCAAGGGACATCCCTGGCACCCCAGGGACGCTGAGGGACACGGGGACAGGGCTATCCCTCCGAGATGGGAACGCTGAGGGCTGTCCCGCCCCGGGGACGGGGACACCGAGGGACACGGGGACACCAAGGGACATCCCTGCTGCCTTAGGGACACCGAGGGCTGCGGGGACAGGGGTGTCCCACCCTGGGGACGGTGACACTGAGGGACGTGGGGACAGGGGTGTCCCACCCTGGGGCTGGTGCCACCGTGGGAGGGACGCAGGGACAGGGTCATCCCACCCTGGGGACGGTGACACCGAGGGATATGAGGACAGGGCTGTCCCTCCTGGCGATGGGAATGCTGAGGGACGTCCTGCCCCAGGGATGGGGACACTGAGGGACACGCGGACACCAAGGGACATCCCTGGCACCCCAGGACGCTGAGGGTCACGGGGACAGGGCTGTCCCTCCAAGATGGGAACACCGAGGGCTGTCCCGCCCTGGGGATGGGGACACTGAGGGACGCGGGGACACGGGTGTCCCACCCTGGGGACGGTGACACCGAGGGATGTCCCACCCTGGGGATGGTGACACCAAGGACACAGGGACAGGGCTGTCCCTCCTAAAGATGGGAACGCCGAGGGACGTCCTGCCCTAGGGACGGGGACACTGAGGGACATCCCTGCCACCCTGGGGACACCAAGGGACATGGGGACACTGAGGGATGTGGGGACACTGAAGGGATGTGGGGACACCAAGGGACATCCCTGCTGCCTTAGGGACACTGAGGGTCATGGGGACAGGGCCGTCCCGCCCCGGGGACGGTGACACCGAGGGATGTCCCACCCTGGGGATGGTGACACCAAGGACACAGGGACAGGGCTGTCCCTCCTAAAGATGGGAACACTGAGGGACGTCCTGCCCCAGGGACGGGGACACCGAGGGACATCCCTGCCACCCTGGGGACACCAAGGGACATGGGGACACTGAGGGATGTGGGGACACTGAAGGGACATGGGGACACCAAGGGACATCCCTGGCACCCCAGGGACGCTGAGGGACACGGGGACAGGGCTGTCCCTCCGAGATGGGAACGCTGAGGGCTGTCCCGCCCCGGGGACGGGGACACCGAGGGACACGGGGACACCAAGGGACATCCCTGCTGCCTTAGGGACACCGAGGGCTGCGGGGACAGGGGTGTCCCACCCTGGGGACGGTGACACTGAGGGACGTGGGGACAGGGGTGTCCCACCCTGGGGCTGGTGCCACCGTGGGAGGGACGCAGGGACAGGGTCATCCCACCCTGGGGACGGTGACACCGAGGGATATGAGGATAGGGCTGTCCCTCCTGGAGATGAGAATGCTGAGGGCCGTCCTGCCCCGGGGATGGGGACACTGAGGGACGCGGGGACACGGGTGTCCCACCCTGGGGACGGTGACACCGAGGGATGTCCCACCCTGGGGATGGTGACACCAAGGACACAGGGACAGGGCTGTCCCTCCTAAAGATGGGAACGCCGAGGGACGTCCTGCCCTAGGGACGGGGACACTGAGGGACATCCCTGCCACCCTGGGGACACCAAGGGACATGGGGACACTGAGGGATGTGGGGACACTGAAGGGATGTGGGGACACCAGGGGACATCCCTGCTGCCTTAGGGACACTGAGGGCCGTGGGGACAGGGCCGTCCCGCCCCGGGGACGGTGACACCGAGGGATGTCCCACCCTGGGGATGGTGACACCAAGGACACAGGGACAGGGCTGTCCCTCCGAGATGGGAACTCCGAGGGCCGTCCCGCCCTGGGGACAGGGACACCAAGGGACATGGGGACACCAAGGGACATCCCTGCTGCCTCAGGGACACCGAGGGCCGCGGGGACAGGGGTGTCCCACCCTGGGGCCGGTGCCACCGGGGCCGCGGGGACACCGGGGCCAGGGCACCTGGTCGAGGATGTAGTTGCGGCGCTTGCGGGCGGCGATCTGGATGAGGCGGTTGAGGCACTGCGTCGCCTGCTGGATCAGCACGTCCCAGCGCCCCGCGTAGTTGCGCTGCCGCCGCAGCCCCATCACCTGCGGGGACGCGGCGGGGACGGTGAGGCCGGCCGGGACCCCGGCACCCGCCGGGACCCCAATGGGGATGGTGACGCCAGCCGGGACCCCCAGCACCCGCCAGGACCCCAGCAGGGACGGTGACACCGGCCGGGACCCCAGCGGGGACGGTGACGCCGGCCGGGACCCCGGCACCCACCGGAACCCCGACAGGGACAGCAACACCCGCCGGGACCCCCGGCATCCGCCGGGACCCTGACAGGGACAGTGACGCCGGCCGGGACCCCGATGCCTACGGTGACGCCAGCCGGGACCCCGATGTTGGCCAGGACCCCAACGAGGACAGCGATGCAGGCTGGGACCCTGACGCCGGCCGGGACCCCCGACACCGGCCAGGACCCTAATGCTGGTGACAACCCCGATGCCTACGGTGACACCAGCTGGGACCTTGACACTGGCGGGGACCCCAATGTGGACAGTGACACCAACCGGGACCCTGCCACCGACGGTGATGCCACCACGGACCCCGACGCCTACGGTGACGCCACCATGGACCCCAACACTGGTGAAGACCCTGACGCCTACAGTGATGCCACCATGGACCCCGACACTGGTGAGGACCCCGACGCCTACAGTGATGCCACCATGGACCCCAACACTGGTGAAGACCCTGACGCCTACGGTGATGCCACCATGGACCCCGACACTGGTGAGGACCCCGACGCCTACAGTGATGCCACCATGGACCCCAACACTGGTGAAGACCCTGACGCCTACGGTGATGCCACCATGGACCCTGATGCTGGTGAAGACCCCGACACTGGTGAAGACCCTGACGCCTACGGTGATGCCACCATGGACCCCAACACCAGTGAAGACCCTGACACCTACAGTGATGCCACCATGGACCCCGACGCCGGTGAAGACCCTGACGCCTACGGTGATGCCACCATGGACCCCAACACCAGTGAAGACCCTGATGCCGCCATAGACCCCGACGCCGGTGAGGACCCTGACGCCTACGGTGATGCCACCACAGACCCCGCTGCCAGCTGGGACCCCTCCACGGACCCTGCCACCGACGGTGACGCCAGCCAGGACCCCAATGGTGACCCCGCGGCGGACCCCCGGTGCCTCACCCTCATCTTGTCCATGATGGCGTTGGTGCCCAGGATGTTGTACCTCTTGGCGGGGTTGGCGGCGGCGTGCTTGAGCGCCCACGTGGTCTTCCCGGCGGCGGGCAGCCCCACCATCATCAGGATCTGCGGCGAGAAGCCACCACAGCGTCACCGCCGGTGCCCCCGCCGTCCCCGGTGGCCCCCGCGCCCCGGTGTCACCGCACCTCGCACTCGGCCTTGCTGTCGGGGCCGCGCGTGCCGCGGACGCGCTCGGCCGGGGGCAGGTGCTGGAGGAAGGCGAAGCCGGGCGGGACGGCGAAGGCCTGGGCGCGCTGCCCGAAGTTGAACTCCACGGCGCAGTTCTTCACCAGGACGTGGGGGAAGAGCGCGCGCCCGGCCAGCGCCTCCTTCCGCACCCGGTGGGCCACCCCCAGCCACTTGCCGTTCTTCAGGAAGGACATCTCCACCTCCTCGCCGCACTCGAAGTCCTGGGAGAGACCCCCG
Source organism: Opisthocomus hoazin (assembly GCF_030867145.1). Classification (NCBI taxonomy): domain Eukaryota; kingdom Metazoa; phylum Chordata; class Aves; order Opisthocomiformes; family Opisthocomidae; genus Opisthocomus; species Opisthocomus hoazin. Next base: position 157,977 of record NC_134452.1, on the reverse strand, counting down.
GTGTGGTGGTGAGACCCCCGGCGTGGTGGTGAGACCCCCGGCGTGGTGGGGAGACCCCCAACATGGCGACAAGACCCCCAGCGTGGTGGCAGCAGGATCCTCAGCATGGTGGTGAGACCCCCGGCGTGGTGGTGAGACCCCCGGCGTGGTGGTGAGACCCCCAGCGTGGTGGGGAGACCTCCAGGGCAGTGGGGAGACCTCCAGGGCAGTGGGGAGACCTCCAGGGCGGTGGGGAGACCTCCAGGGCGGTGGGGAGACCTCCAGGGCGGTGGGGAGACCTCCAGGGCGGTGGGGAGACCCCCAGCGTGGTGGGGAGACCCCCGGCGAGACGCCCAGCATGGCAGCAAGCCCCCAGTGAGACCCCCAGCATAGCGACAAGACCCCCAGCGTGGTGGCAGCAGGATCCTCAGCATGGTGGCAAGACACCCAACATGGTGGTGAGACCCCCGGCACAACGGTGAGACCCCCAGCACGGTCGTGAGACCCCCAGCACGGTGGGGAGACCCCCGGCGTGGTGGGGAGACCCCCGGCGTGGTGGGGAGACCCCCGGCGTGGTGGGGAGACCCCCGGCGCGGTGGGGAGACCCACAGCAAGACCCCCAGCATGGCAGCAAGCCCCCGGTGAGACCCCCAGCATGGTGGCAGAAGGAACCTCAGCATGGTGGCAAGACACCCAACATGGTGGTGAGACCCCCAGCACGGTGGTGAGACCCCCGGCGTGGTGGAGAGACCCCCGGCGTGGTGGTGAGACCCCCGGCGTGGTGGAGAGACCCCCAGCGAGACCCCCAGCATGGCAGCAAGCCCCCGGTGAGACCCCCAGCGTGGTGGTGAGACCCCCGGCGTGGTGGTGAGACCCCCGGCGTGGTGGGGAGACTCCGGCGTGGTGGGGAGACTCCGGCGTGGTGGGGAGACCCCCAGCGTGGCGGGGAGACCCCCAGCGTGGTGGTGAGACCCCCAGCGCGGTGGGGAGACCCCCAGTGTGGTGGGGAGACCCCCAGCGTGGTGGGGAGACCTCCAGGGCAGTGGTGAGACCCCCAGCGTGGTGGTGAGAACCCCCCCGGCGTGGTGGGGAGACCCCCAGCGAGACCCCCAGCATGGCAGCAAGCCCCCGGTGAGACCCCCAGCGTGGTGGCAGCAGGAACCTCAGCACGGTGGCAGCAAGACCCCCAGCGTGGCACCGAGACCCCCGTCACAGTGGTGAGACCCCAGCGTGGCGGTTTCCAGACCCCCGGCATGGCAGTGAGACCCCAGCGTGGCGGTTTCCAGACCCCCAGCACGGCAGTGAGACCCCGGTGTGGCGGTTTACAGAACCCCAGCATGGCAGCGAGACCCCCGGCACGGTGCCCAGACCCCCAGCATGGCAGCGAGACCCCGGTGTGGCAGTTTCCAAACCCCCAGCATGGTAGCGAGACCCCAGCGTGGCGGTTTCCAGACCCCCGGCATGGCGCCAAGACCCCCGGCACGGCAGCGAGACCCCGGTGTGGCGGTTTCCAGACCCCCAGCATGGCAGCCAGACCCCGGTGTGGCGGTTTCCAGACCCCTGGCACGGCAGCGAAACCCCGGTGCGGCGGTTTCCAGACCCCCCGGCACAGCAGCGAGACCCCGGTGTGGCGGTTTCCAGACCCCCGGCATGGCAGTGAGACCCCGGTGTGGCAGTTTCCAGACCCCCAGCACGGCAGCGAGACCCCGGTGTGGCAGCTTCCAGACCCCAGCATGACAATGAAACCCTGGTGTGGTGGTTTCCAGACCCCCAGCACAACAGTGAGACCCCGGTGTGGCGGTTTCCAGACCCCCGGCACGGCAGCGAGACCCCGGTGTGGCAGTTTCCAAACCCCCAGCATGGTAGCGAGACCCCAGCGTGGCGGTTTCCAGACCCCCGGCATGGCGCCAAGACCCCCGGCACGGCAGCGAGACCCCGGTGTGGCGGTTTCCAGACCCCCAGCATGGCAGCGAGACCCCGGTGTGGCAGTTTCCAGACCCCCAGCACGGCAGCGAGACCCCGGTGTGGCAGTTTCCAGACCCCCAGCACGGCAGCGAGACCCCGGTGTGGCAGTTTCCAGACCCCCGGCATGGCAGCGAGACCCCGGTGTGGCGGTTTCCAGATCCCCAGCATGGCAGCAAAACCCTGAAGCGGCGGTTTCCAGACCCCCAGCATGGCGCCGAGACGCCCGTCACGGTGGTGAGACCCCAGTGCGGCGGTTTCCAGACCCCCGGCATGGCAGCGAAACCCCAGTGCGGCAGTTTCCAGACCCCCAGCATGGCAGCGAGACCCCAGCGTGGCGGTTTCCAGACCCCCGGCATGGCGCCAAGACCCCCGTCACGGCAGCAAGACCCCGGTGTGGCGGTTTCCAGACCCCCGGCACGGCAGCGAGACCCCGGTGTGGCAGTTTCCAGACCCCAGCATGACAATGAAACCCTGGTGTGGTGGTTTCCAGACCCCCAGCACAGCAGTGAGACCCCGGTGTGGCGGTTTCCAGACCCCCGGCACGGCAGCGAGACCCCGGTGTGGCAGTTTCCAGACCCCCAGCACGGCAGCGAGACCCCCGTGTGGTGGTTTCCAGACCTCCAGCACAGCAGTGAGACCCCGGTGTGGCGGTTTCCAGACCCCCGGCATGGCAGCGAGACCCCCGGCACGGTGCCCAGACCCCCAGCATGGCAGTGAAACCCCGGTGTGGCGGTTTCCAGACCCCCGGCATGGCAACGAGACCCCGGTGTGGCAGTTTCCAGACCCCCAGCATGGCAGCGAGACCCCGGTGTGGCAGTTTCCAGACCCCTGGCACAGCAGCGAAACCCCGGTGTGGCGGTTTCCAGACCCCCAGCATTGCAGTGAAACCCCAGTGTGGCGGTTTCCAGACCCCCAGCACGGCGGCGAGCCCCCGGTGTGGCAGTTTCCAGACCCCCAGCATGGCAGCGAGACCCCGGTGTGGCGGTTTCCAGACCCCAGCATGACAATGAAACCCTAGTGTGGTGGTTTCCAGACCCCCAGCACGGCAGCGAGACCCCGGTGTGGCAGTTTCCAGACCCCCAGCATGGCAGCGAGACCCCGGTGTGGCAGTTTCCAGACCCCAGCATGATAATGAAACCCTGGTGTGGTGGTTTCCAGACCCCCAGCACAGCAGTGAGACCCCGGTGTGGCGGTTTCCAGACCCCCAGCATGGCAGCGAGACCCCGGTGTGGAGGTTTCCAGACCCCCAGCATGGCAGTGAGACCCCTGGCACGGTGCCCAGACCCCCAGCATGGCAGCGAGACCCCGGTGTGGCAGTTTCCAGACCCCCAGCACGGCAGCGAGACCCCGGTGTGGTGGTTTCCAGACCCCCAGCACGGCAGCGAGACCCCGGTGTGGCAGTTTCCAGACCCCCAGCATGGCAGTGAGACCCCTGGCACGGTGCCCAGACCCCCAGCATGGCAGCGAGACCCCGGTGTGGCAGTTTCCAGACCCCCAGCATGGCAGCGAGACCCCCGGCACGGTGCCCAGACCCCCCGCATGGCAGCGAGACCCCGGTGTGGCAGTTTCCAGACCCCTGGCACAGCAGCGAAACCCCGGTGTGGCGGTTTCCAGACCCCCAGCATAACAATGAAACCCCGGCGTGGCGGTTTCCAGACCCCCAGCACGGCGGCGAGACCCCGGTGTGGCGGTTTCCAGACCCCCAGCACAGCAGTGAGACCCCGGTGTGGCGGTTTCCAGCCCCCCGGCACGGCGGCGAGACCCCGGTGTGGCGGTTTCCAGCCCCCCGGCACGGCGGCAAGACCCCGGTGTGGCGGTTTCCAGACCCCAGCATGACAATGAAACCCCGGTGTGGCGGTTTCCAGCCCCCCGGCACGGCAGCGAGACCCCGGTGTGGCGGTTTCCAGCCCCCCGGCACGGCGGCGAGACCCCGGTGTGGCGGTTTCCAGCCCCCCGGCACGGCGGCAAGACCCCAGTGCGGCGGTTTCCAGCCCCCCGGCACGGCGGCGAGCCCCCCGGCAGCACCCACCACCAAGCAGGCGATGACGTCGTTCTCGGCGAAGGCCTCGCCGTAGCTCTCGAAGCGGCAGTCCGTGGACTTCCTGCCGGTGCCGCCGTAGCCGTAGGAGAACGGCTCCTCGCCTGGGGGGGAGGGGAGAGCGCGGCTGCAGCTGGGTGGGGGTCCCCAGACCCCCCGTGGGGCCGGGCGCCGCGCCCTTACCCAGCTGGGTGCTGCAGGAGTCCAGCGACCAGCCCACCCGCACCACGTGGGGGTCCGGCTCCGTGGGGGGCAGGTGCTTGACGGAGATCTCCTCGTTCACCTGCGGCGGGGGGCGGTGAGGGGACGCGGTGGTGGCCACGGGGAGGTGGCACCGGGCGTGGGGATGCGATGGTGGCCATGGGGAGGTGGCACCGGGCGTGGGGACGCGATGGTGGCCATGGGCAGGTGACACCGGGTGTGGGGACGCGATGGTGGCCATGGGGAGGTGGCACGGGGCGTGGGGACGCAATACCGGGCGTGGGGACACGATGGTGGCCATGGGCAGGTGGCACCGGGCGTGGGGACGCGATGGTGGCCACGGGGAGGTGGCACCGGGCGTGGGGACGCGATGGTGGCCATGGGGAGGTGGCACCAGGCGTGGGGACGCGATGGTGGCCATGGGGAGGTGGCACCGGGCGTGGGGACACGATGCCGAGCGTGGGGACGCGATGGTGGCCATGGGCAGGTGGCACCGGGCGTGGGGATGCGATGGTGGCCATGGGCAGGTGGCACCGGGCGTGGGGACGCGATGGTGGCCATGGGCAGGTGGCACCGGGCGTGGGGACGCGATGGTGGCCATGGGGAGGTGGCACCGGGCGTGGGGACGCGATGGTGGCCACGGGGAGGTGGCACCGGGCGTGGGGACGCGATGGTGGCCACGGGGAGGTGGCACCAGGCGTGGGGACGCGATGCCGGGCGCAGGGACGCGATGGTGGCCATGGGGAGGTGGCACCGGGCGTGGGGACGCGATGGTGGCCACGGGGAGGTGGCACCGGGCGTGGGGACACGGTGGTGGCCACGGGGAGGTGGCACCGGGCGTGGGGACACGATGGTGGCCACGGGGAGGTGGCACCGGGCTCGGGGCCGCGCCGGTGGCCTTGGGGCCGCGCCGGTGGCCTTGGGGAGGTGGCACCAGGCTCGGGGACGCGATGGTGGCCATGGCGACAGGACACCGGGCTCGGGGATGTGACGCCAGGATCAGGGACGCGATGGTGGCCACGAGGAGGCACCGGGCTCGGGGCCGCGCCGGTGGCCTTGGGGCCGCGCCGGTGGCCTTGGGGACACACTGCTGACCTTCATCTCGTAGCAGACGCGGCCGCGGCGCGCGCCGTAGGTGGCGCGGGCGCCCGCCCAGAGGTAGGCGAAGCCCTCGATGGTCAGCGGGTACCCGCTGTAGCGGTCCCGCGCCACCTTGAAGTGCAGGTCACAGTTATCTGCGGGGGGGGGGACACAAAAAACCCGGGGTGACGCTCGCCGCGTGGGGGGGGGGGCTTCTCCCCCAGCCCCCCCCCCCCCCCAAAAAGCTTTCGGGGCGCTCACAGGTATCGACGGCCACCAGCGTGTCGTCGAAATCCTCCTCCTCATCCTCGGCGGGCGGCTGCGGCGAGCGGCCCCTGGGGGGGGGGGCGGTGAAAGCTCAAAAATTTGAGGTGGGGGGGTTCAAAAAGAGGGGGGGGCTTTCCAAAATGGGGGGGTTAAGAAATTTTGGGGTGCTCTGACCTCTTGTCCTCGCGGTGCTCGTAGTAACCCCGGCCCCGCGGCTCCTCGTAAGGCCGCTTGCGCGGCGGCTCCGGCGCGTTGTAGGTGGGGGGGCCGGGGGTGCTGTAGGCGGGGGGGGGAGCGCTGTAGGCCGGGGGGGTGCTGTAGGCGGGGGGGGGCGCGCTGTAGGCCGGGGGGGGGCCGTAGGCGGCGGGGGGAGCGCCGTAACCGGGGGTGGGCGCGCCGTAAGCCGGGGCGGCGTAACCGGCGGCGGGCGGTGGGCCGTAAGCGGGGGGTGGGGGGGCGTTGTAATTCGGGGGAGGGGGCGGCGGGGGGGGCGGGGGGGGGCGGGGGAAGGGAATAAGGGGGAGCCGAGGCGTTGTAGTTGGGGGGGGGCACGTTGTAAGCGGGGGGGTCTTCTGGCTTCGTTTCCGGCAGCTTCGTCTCTGCGGGGTTGGGGGAGGGGAGGGGGGGGAAGGAAAAGCGGAGCGTGGCAGCGGCGGGGGGGGGCCGAGGCGGCACAGCCGCGGTGCCAGCCCCCCCCCCCACCCCGTGTGTCCCCCCCCCCACCCCGTGTGTCCCCCCCCCGGGTCCTACCTGGGTGCAGGACGGGGTGCTCGGGGTCCAGCGCTCGCCGCTCGCCGCCGGGCTGGTAGGGTTGGTAGCCCTGGGGCTCGCCGTCGAGGCCATCTGTAAAAAATTTGGGGGGGGGGGCAAGCGGGGAAATAAATGGGGGGGGGGGCTCGGCCAGCATCAGGCACGGGACCCCCAGCTCTGCACCCCTGAGCCCCCCACCCCAAACTCCCGGCGTCATTCTGGGGGTGACAGCTCGCTCGGGGGGGGGATGAAGCCCTGGGGGTCGGCCCCACGTCAATGGGGGGGGGTGGGGGGGGAGGTCTTGCTCGGCCCCAGCGGCGCCCAGGGAAGCGAAGCCACTGTGTGGGGTGACGGGGGGGGGCCTGGAGGGACCCAGCACCCCAGGAAGGGGGGGAAACAGGGGGGACCCCGAGGGAAGTGGGGGGACAGACACCCCCCGGGGGGGGGGGGGTAAAGCAGGGGGACCCCCACCTGAGAGAAGGAGGGGGGCGAGGCAGCGGGGACCCCAAGGGGCTTGGGTCCTTGAGGGACCCTCAGGGAAGGGGCTGGGGGGAGGGGTAGAGGAGTCTGGGATCCCTGAGGGAGAGGAGGGACCCGGGGAGGGGGACAGGACCCTCAGGCAAGGGGGGACCCGAGGAGGGGGGGACCCGGGACCCCTCAGGCAAGGGGGGACCCGAGGAGGGGGGACCCGAGGAGGGGGAACCTGAGGAGGGGGGAACCTGAGGAGGGGGGACGCGGGGGGGACCCGGCCCCTCATAGAAGGGGGAACCCGGGGACCCTCAGGCAAGGGGGGACCCGAGGAGGGGGGACCTAAAGAAGGGGGAACCTGAGGAGGGGGGAACCGGGGGGGACCCGGCCCCTCATAGAAGGGGGGACCCGGGGACCCTCAGGCAAGCGGGGACCCGAGGAGGGGGGACCTAAAGAAGGGGGAACCTGAGGAGGGGGGAACCTGAGGAGGCGGGACCCGGGGGGGACCCGGCCCCTCATAGAAGGGGGGACCCGGGGACCCTCAGGCAAGGGGGACCCGAGGAGGGGGGAACCTGAGGAGGGGGGAACCGAGGAAGGGGCACCCGGGGGGGACCCGGCCCCTCACAGAAGGGGGGACCCTCAGGGAAGGGACGACCCGGGGAGGGGGGACCCACGCCCCCCCGGGGAAGGGCCCGGCCCCCCGAAGCAGAGCGCGACCCCGCCCCCGCCGAGGAGGGGAGCGGGGGGGGGGGGGGGGGGACACACACACACGGACGGACCCCGACCCGCGGCCCTTACAGTGTCCGTCGGGGGCCGGCTCCCCGCCGGCCGCCCCGGGCCCCCTGCGGGCCTCCTCCGCCTCCAGCGCCGCCTGCAGCCGCTCGGCCAGCTCGGCCTTGAGCCCGCGGGTGTCCAGGCCCCGGCGGCCCAGCTCCTCCTTCAGCTCGGTGACCCGCAGCCGCCTGACGTCCATGGCCCCGCCGCTCAGCGCCGCCCGGCCAGCGAGGGGCCGCTGAGGGGCCCGGCTCAAAATGGCCGCCATCGCCCTCCTCCCCCCTCCCCGGCCCGCCGCCGAGCTACAACGCGCGCCGCCATTGGCCCGCCGCCGCGCCGCCGCTTGTAAGGCGCCTCCGCATTGGGCTGGGCGATGGCACCGCCCCTCCGAGCCGGCCCCGCCTCTCCCGCCCAGCTCCCGCTCAGTCCCGCTTTGCGAAGCGGGCGCTCATTGGGGGACGGGGGGAGTGACGCTGTAACGCGGCTTCTCGTTGGCTGGAGCGGGGTTTGTCTCCGCCCTCCGCGCCGCTGGGGCCAGCCCCCGGGCGCCGTCTTGATTGACACTGGTGGAGGGCGGGCGCACGCGGCGTTCTGGCCAATAGCGGCGAGAGAGGCGCCTCGCCCTGCCTGCGCTTCTATTGGCTGTTTTCCCCGTCTGTCAGCGCTGAGGCGGGCCCGTGGGGAAATCTCTCACTTCCCATTGGCTGCTCTCGCGCGGAGGGCGGGGCGAACCCCGCGCGGCTCTCATTGGGCTCTCAGAAGGTCGCGCTGCCCCCCGCCATTGGCGGAGCCGCGGGCGGGCCGGGGGGAGCCGCGGCGCCATTGGCGGAAACCCGGCGGCGTCTACGCGTGCTCCCGCCCCGCGCTGCCTAGCAACAAGAGCCGCCCTCCCATTGGCTGGCGGGTGGACAGCGCCGCCCTCCTATTGGAAGAAACCCGAGATGGACTGGGGGGACCCCAAACTGCGACTGGGAGACCCCAAACTGGGACCGAGGGACCCCAAACTGGGACGGGGGGGGGCTGAACCGGGACTTGGGGACCTAACTGGGGTGGGATGGACTGGGGAGACCCCAGACTGGGACTGGGGGGACCCCAAACTGGGACTGGGAGACCCCAAACTGGGACTGGGAGGCCCCTAACTGGGAGGGGGGGGGCTGAACAGGGACCAGGGGACCCCGAACTGGGACCGGGGGGGCCCTCCCGCTGCCAACGGGGCCCCCCCAGTGCCCCTGTGGGGTCCCGGGTGAGGCCCAGCTGCCCCCCCAGCACCCAGTTTGCCCCCCCAGCACCCAGTTTGCCCCCCTGACACCCAGTTTGCCCCCCCCAGCACCCAGTTTGCCCCCCCAGCACCCAGTTTGCCCCTCCCAGTTTCCCCCCCCGACACCCAGTTTGCCCCCCCAGCACCCAGTTTGCCCCCCCCAGCACCCAGTTTCCCCCCCTGACACCCAGTTTGCCCCCCCCAGCATCCAGTTTGCCCCCCCTGACACCCAGTTTGCCCCCCCAGCACCCAGTTTGCTCCCCCAGCACCCAGTTTCCCCCCCCGACACCCAGTTTGCCCCCCCCAGCATCCAGTTTGCCCCCCCCAGCACCCAGTTTGCCCCTCCCAGTTCCCCCCCCGACACCCAGTTTGCACCCCCCGAGCACCCAGTTTGCACCCCTGACACCCAGTTTGCCCCCCCCAGCATCCAGTTTGCCCCCCCTGACACCCAGTTTGCCCCCCCTGCACCCAGTTTGCTCCCCCAGCACCCAGTTTCCCCCCCGACACCCAGTTTGCCCCCCCCAGCATCCAGTTTGCACCCCCTGACACCCAGTTTGCCCCCCCTGCACCCAGTTTGCTCCCCCAGCACCCAGTTTCCCCCCCGACACCCAGTTTGCCCCCCCCAGCATCCAGTTTGCCCCCCCCGACACCCAGTTTCCCCCCCTGACACCCAGTTTGCCCCCCCCAGCATCCAGTTTGCCCCCCCTGACACCCAGTTTGCCCCCCCAGCACCCAGTTTGCTCCCCCCAGCACCCAGTTTCCCCCCCCGACACCCATTTTGCCCCCCCCAGCATCCAGTTTGCCCCCCCCAGCACCCAGTTTGCCCCCCCAGCACCCAGTTTCCCCCCCCGACACCCAGTTTGCCCCCCCCAGCATCCAGTTTGCCCCCCCTGACACCCAGTTTGCCCCCCCAGCACCCAGTTTGCTCCCCCAGCACCCAGTTTGCCCCTCCCAGTTTCCCCCCCCGACACCCAGTTTGCCCCCCCTGACACCCAGTTTGCCCCCCCCAGCACCCAGTTTGCCCCCCCCAGCTGCGGCTGGGCCGGGGGGGCCTGGGCCGGGACACGCCAAGGCGGGCCGGGCCGTGTCATGCCAGGACACGCTAAGCCATGCCGGGCTGTCCTGTGTCACGCTAAGCCACGCCGGGCCGGGCCATGTCATGCTGTGCCACGCTAAGTCATGCCAGGCTGTGTTGTGTCATGCTAAGCCATGCCAAGGCACGCTAAGCCATGCCGGGCTGTGTCGTGTCACGCCGTGCCACGCTAAGCCGTGCCGTGCCGTGCCGTGCATGTCATGCCATGCCATGTCACGCTGTGCCGTACCGTGCTGTGTGGGCACGAGGACACGGGGACTCGCACCAGGGCACGGGGCCACACATGGGCACACGGGACCACGCACGAGGCGTGGGGCCATGCACGGGGACCTGGGGACACGGGGACACATGCCAGGGTCACGGGGCCGCACGCGTGTGTGCCGGCCGTGTTTGCACGCCGGGCATGGCCGCGGCTGCTGGAGCCCTGGGGCCACGTGCGAGGGCCGGACGTTGGGCAACCGCGGGACGGCAGGGACACGGGGACAGGCACGGGGCACGGGGACACGCGTGTGGCCATGCACCAGGGCTTGGGGACACGCACGGGGCTCGGGGACACACGTGTGGCCAGGCACCAGGGCTTGGGGACACGCACGGGGCTTGGGGACACGCACCAGAGCATGGGGACTTGCACGAGGACACGCACCAGGGCTTGGGGACATACATGTGACCACACACCACGGCTTGGGGACACGCGTGTGGACATGCCCCACGGCCCAGGGAACACGCGTGTCCCACACAACACGGCTTGGGGACACGCACCAGAGCATGGGAACACACGTGTGGACATGCCCCACGGCCTGGGGACACGCACCATGGCCTGGGGAACACGCGTGTCCCACACGCCATGGCCTGGGGACACGCCCCACGGCCCGGGGAACACGCGTGTCCCACGCCCCCCGTCACGGGGCCACGCGTGTGGGCAGCCCCCCCGGGGCAGAGGTCGCTTTGTGCAACCCCCGCGGCGGCCGCATAAAAGCCGCCGGGCGAGGCCCCCCGAGCCCAGCCGCCACCATGACCTTCGTCCCCCTCCTCCTCCTCCTCCTCCTCCTCGGCCTCCTCCTCCTCCTCGCCCTGCGGCCGAGGGCCCCCGGCCGCCTGCCCCCCGGCCCCCCGGCCCTGCCGCTCCTGGGCAACCTCCTGCAGATCTCCCCCACCAGCACCCTCCAGTCGCTGCTGAAGGTGGGTGGGGGGCGGGGGGCAGGGTGGTGGTGGGAACCCATTGGGACGTTGAAGGCCCCCAAAGGTGGGTGGGGGTCAAGGGGGTGGGAACCCATCGGGCGGGGGTCAGGGGGGTGGTGGGAACCCATCGGGACGTTGAATTAGCTCAAAGGTGGGTGGGTGGGGGTCATGGTGGTGGGGGGAACCCATCGGGAGGAGGTCAGGGTGGTGGTGGGAACCCATCGGGTGGTGAAGACCCCTAAAGGTGGGTGGGGGTCAGGGTGGTGGTGGGAACCCATCGGGACGTTGAAGGCCCCCAAAGGTGGGTGGGTGGGGGTCAGGGTGGTGGGGGGAACCCATCGGGTGGTGAAGACCCCTGAAGGTGGGTGGGGGTCAGGGGGGTGGTGGGAACCCATCAGGCGGGGGTCAGGGGGGTGGGGGGAACCCAGCGGGACGTTGAAGAACCCTGAAGGTGGGTGGGTGGGTGGGGGTCAGGGTGGTGGGGGGAACCCATCGGGAGGAGGTCAGGGGGGTGGTGGGAACCCATCGGGACGTTGAGGACCCCCAAAGGTGGGTGGGTGGGGGTCAGGGTGGTGGGGGGAACCCATCGGGAGGAGGTCAGGGGGGTGGTGGGAACCCATCGGGACATTGAGGACCCCCGAAGGTGGGTGGGGGTCAAGGGGGGTGGTGGGAACCCATCGGGACGTTGAAGAACCCCGAAGATGGGTGGGTGGGGGTCAGGGGGGTGGTGGGAACCCATCAGTGGGGGTCAGGGGGGTGGTGGGAACCCATCGGGACGTTGAAGACCCCCAAAGGTGGGTGGGTGGGGGTCAGGGTGGTGGGGGGAACCCATCGGGAGGAGGTCAGGGGGGTGGTGGGAACCCATCGGGACGTTGAAGACTCCCAAAGGTGGGTGGGGGTCAGAGTGGTGGTGGGAACCCATCGGGACGGTGAAGACCCCCGAAGGTGGGTGGATGGGGGTCAGGGTGGTGGGGGGGAACCCATCGGGAGGAGGTCAGGGTGGTGGTGGGAACCCATCGGGACGTTGAGGACCCCCGAAGGTGGGTGGGGGTCAAGGGGGGTGGTGGGAACCCATCAGGGTGGTGAAGGCCCCCAAAGGTGGGTGGGGGTCAAGGGGGTGGGAACCCATCGGGCGGGGGTCAGGGGGGTGGTGGGAACCCATCGGGACGTTGAAGGCCCCCGAAGGTGGGTGGGTGGGGGTCACGGTGGTGGGGGGAACCCATTGGGAGTGGGTCAGGGTGGTGGTGGGAACCCATCGGGACGTTGAAGACCCCCGAAGGTGGGTGGGGGTCAGGGAGGTGGTGGGAACCCATCGGGACGTTGAAGAACCCCGAAGATGGGTGGGTGGGGGTCAGGGGGGTGGTGGGAACCCATCAGGACGTTGAAGACCCCCAAAGGTGGGTGGGTGGGGGTCAGGGGGGTGGGAAACCATCAGTGGGGGTCAGGGGGGTGGTGGGAACCCAGCGGGACGTTGAAGACCCCCAAAGGTGGGTGGGGGTCAGGGGGGTGGTGGGAACCCATCGGGACGTTGAAGACCCCTAAAGGTGGGTGGGTGGGGGTCAGGGGGGTGGTGGGAACCCATCAGGACGTTGAAGACCCCCGAAGGTGGGTGGGTGGGGGTCAGGGGGGTGGTGGGAACCCATCGAGACGTTGAAGACCCCCGATGGGTGCCCCCCACCCACGTCCCGGTCCCGCAGCTGAGCAAGAAGTACGGCCCCGTCTTCACGGTCTACGTGGGGTCACGGCGGGTGGTGGTGCTGAGCGGGCACGCGGCGGTGCGCGAGGCGCTGGTGGGCAACGCCGAGGCCTTCGCCGGGCGCGGGCGCCTGCCGACGGTGGAGGAGACCTTCCGAGGGCATGGTGAGGGCACCCTGACCCCCCGCCGGGACAGTGGGTGGGGCGTCAGGAGGGTGGGGGTTGTGCCCTGGGTACTCGCCATGTTGGTTCCTGGGCGTGGTCTTCCTCCTGATCTCATGGGTGCTCAGCATGTGGTCTGATGGGTGCTCACCCCATTGCCCCCACGGGTGGTCATCCCCATGATCTCATGGGTGCTCACCCCGTTGGTCCCAGGGGTGGTCATCCCCCTACCCTGTGGGTCCTCAACCCCTCAACTGATGGGTGCTCGCCCCATTGCCCCCATGGGTGGTCATCCCTCTGATCTCATGGGTGCTGACCCTGTTGGTCCCATGGATGGTCTTCCTCCTGACCTCATGGGTGCTCAGCATGTGGCCTGATGGGTGCCCACCCCATTGCCCCCATGGGTGGTCATCCCCCTGCCCTGTGGGTCCTCACCACCTGATCTGATGGTTGCCCACCCCCTTGTCCCATGGGTGCCCACCCCCTTGTCCCATGGGTGGTCACCCCCGTCCCGTGGGTTCTCGCCCCCCTGCCCCATGGGTGCCCACCCCATTGCCCCCATGGGTGCCCACCCCTGTCCCATGGGTGGCCACCCCCCCGATCTGATGGTTGCCCACCCCCTTGTCCCCATGGGTGGTCACCCCCCCGATCTGATGGGTGCCCACGCCCTTGTCCCATGAGTCCTTGCCCCGTTGTCCCCATGGTTTCCCACCCCATTGCCCCCATGGGTGCTCTCCTCCCAACCTGATGGGTGCCCACCCCTGTCCCATGGGTGGTCACCCCCTTGTCCCCATGGGTGGTCACCCCCCCGTCTGATGGTTGCCCACCCCCTTGTCCCCATGGGTGGTCACCCCCCGATCTGATGGTTGCCCACCCCCTTGTCCCATGGTTGCCCACCCCATTGCCCCCATGGGTGGTCACCCCTGTCCCGTGGGTTCTGGCCCCCCTGCCCCACGGGCGCTCACCCCGCGCCCCTTGGGTGCCCCCCCACCCAGGGGTGGTCTTCTCCGGCGGCGAGCGCTGGCGCCAGCTGCGCCGCTTCTCCCTGACCACGCTGCGGGACTTCGGGATGGGCCGCGGCGCCCTGGAGAGCCGCATCCAGGAGGAAGCCCAGGCCCTGCTGCAGGAGCTGCGCCGCACCCAAGGTGCCGGGCGACGGGGTGGGGTGGGGAGGTCTTCACCCATGGGTGCTGAGCAGCCTCGTCCTCCCCAGGCCAACCCTTCGACCCGACGTTCAAGGTGGGCTGCGCCGTCTCCAACGTCATCTGCTCCGTCGTCTTCGGGAACCGCTTCGAGTACGGCGACCCGGAGTTCCTGGAGCTCCTCCAGATGATCAACGAGGTCTTCCAGGAGATCGGCACCCCTTGGGCGCAGGTGGGTGCTGGGTGGGGGGCTTGGGGACCCCGCCCCCGAAGCCTCGCCTCTGACCACCCAGCTCGCCGGCAGTTCTATGACATGGCCGAGACCTTCCTGAAGCATCTCCCGGGCCCCCACACCAAGGTCCCGCGGCTGCTGGCCAGGGTGAGGAGCTTCATCGCCCGCCGGGTGCAGGACAACGCCCGGAGCCTGGAGCCGGGGTGCCCGCGGGACTTCATCGACTGCTTCCTGCTCCAGATGGAGAAGGTGGGGGCTGAGGGGGCACCCCGGGGTGAGCTCGGGTGCCTGGGGGTGAGCTGAGGGACCTGGGGGTCATCCTGAGCACCCAGGTCCCATCTGAACCCCGGGGTGATCCCAGGCACCTTGGGGTGATCCCAGGTACCTGGGGGTGAGCTGAGGAACCCCGGGGGTCATCCCAGGTCCCATCTGAACCCTGGGGTGATCCCAGGCACCTTGGGGTGGTCCTGGGCACCTTGGGGTGAGCTGAGGAACCCAGGGGTCATCCCAGGTCCCGTCTGAACCCTGGGGTGATCCCACACACCCTGGGTCACTTGGGCACCTGGGGGTGATCCTGAGCACCCAGGTCCCATCTGAACCCCGGGGTGATCCTGAGCACGTTGGGGTGGTCCCGGGCACCTTGGGGTGAGCTGAGGAACCTGGGGGTCATCCCAGGTCCCATCTGAACCCCGGGGTGATCCCGGGCATCTTGGGGTGATCCTGAGCACCTTGGGGTGAGCTGAGGAACCCAGGGGTCATCCCAGGTCCCATCTGAACCCTGGGGTGATCCCGAGCACCTTGGGGTGGTCCCGGGCACCCAGGGGTGAGCTGAGGAACCCGGGGGTCATCCCGAGCACCCAGGTCCCATCTGAACCCTGGGGTGATCCCAGGCACCTTGGGGTGCTCCAGGGCACCCAGGTCCCATCTGAACCCCAGGGTGGTCCCGGGCATCTTGGGGTGATCCTGAGCACCTTGGGGTGAGCTGAGGAACCTGGGGGTCATCCCAGGTCCCGTCTGAACCCTGGGGTGCTCCCAGGCACCTTGGGGTGCTCCCGGGCACCTTGGGGTGAGCTGAGGAACCCAGGGGTGAGCTGAGGAACCTGAGGGTCATCCCAGGTCCCGTCTGAACCCTGGGGTGATCCCAGGCACCTTGGGGTGCTCCCGGGCACCTTGGGATGAGCTGAGGAACCCAGGGGTGAGCTGAGGAACCTGGGGGTCATCCCAGGTCCCATCTGAACTCTCTCGGGTGGTCCCGGGCACCTTGGGGTGAGCTGAGGAACCTGGGGGTCATCCCAGGTCCCATCTGAACCCTGAGGTGATCCCACACACCCTGGGTCACTTGGGCACCTGGGGGTGATCCTGAGCACCCAGGTCCCGTCTGAACCCCGGGGTGATCCCAGGCACCTTGGGGTGAGCTGAGGAACCCAGGGGTCATCCCAGGTCCCGTCTGAACCCCGGGGTGGTCCCGGGCACCTCGGGGTGATCCTGAGCACCTTGGGGTGAGCTGAGGAACCTGGGGGTCATCCCAGGTCCCGTCTGAACCCTGGGGTGATCCCAGGCACCTTGGGGTGCTCCCGGGCACCTTGGGGTGAGCTGAGGAACCCAGGGGTGAGCTGAGGAACCTGGGGGTCATCCCAGGTCCCATCTGAACCCTGGGGTGATCCCACACACCCTGGGTCACTTGGGCACCTGGGGGTGATCTTGAGCACCCAGGTCCCGTCTGAACCCCGGGGTGATCCCAGGCACCTTGGGGTGAGCTGAGGAACCCGGGGGTCATCCCAGGTCCCATCTGAACCCTGGGGTGATCCCGAGCACCTTGGGGTGGTCCCGGGCACCTTGGGGTGAGCTGAGGAACCTGGGGGTCATCCCAGGTCCCATCTGAACCCTGAGGTGATCCCACACACCCTGGGTCACTTGGGCACCTGGGGGTGATCCCGAGCACCCAGGTCCCATCTGAACCCCAGGGTGATCCCAGGCACCTTGGGGTGGTCCCGGGCACCTTGGGGTGAGCTGAGGAACCCAGGGGTCATCCCAGGTCCCATCTGAACCCTGGGGTGATCCCGAGCACCTTGGGGTGGTCCCGGGCACCTTGGGGTGAGCTGAGGAACCCAGGGGTGAGCTGAGGAACCCGGGGGTCATCACAGGTCCCATCTGAACCCTGGGGTGGTCCCGGGCACCTCGGGGTGATCCTGAGCACCTTGGGGTGAGCTGAGGAACCTGGGGGTCATCCCAGGTCCCGTCTGAACCCTGGGGTGATCCCAGGCACCTTGGGGTGCTCCCGGGCACCTTGGGGTGAGCTGAGGAACCCAGGGGTGAGCTGAGGAACCTGGGGGTCATCCCAGGTCCCATCTGAACCCTGGGGTGGTCCCGGGCACCTTGGGGTGAGCTGAGGAACCTGGGGGTCATCCCAGGTCCCATCTGAACCCTGGGGTGATCCCACACACCCTGGGTCACTTGGGCACCTGGGGGTGATCTTGAGCACCCAGGTCCCGTCTGAACCCCGGGGTGATCCCAGGCACCTTGGGGTGAGCTGAGGAACCTGGGGGTCATCCCAGGTCCCATCTGAACCCCGGGGTGGTCCCGGGCACCTCGGGGTGATCCTGAGCACCTTGGGGTGAGCTGAGGAACCTGGGGGTCATCCCAGGTCCCATCTGAACCCTGAGGTGATCCCACACACCCTGGGTCACTTGGGCACCTGGGGGTGATCCTGAGCACCCAGGTCCCGTCTGAACCCCGGGGTGATCCCAGGCACCTTGGGGTGAGCTGAGGAACCCAGGGGTCATCCCAGGTCCCGTCTGAACCCCGGGGTGATCCCGAGCACCCAGGGGTGCCCCTGACGCCCCCGTCCCCAGGAGAAGCACCGCCCCGGGTCGGAGTTCACCCTGGAGAACCTGGAGCTGACCGTCCTCAACCTCTTCTTCGCCGGCACCGAGACGGTGGGGTCCACGCTGCGCTACGGCTTCCTGATGCTGATGAAGCACCCCGAGGTGCAGGGTGAGCTGCGGCGGGGCGGGTGGGGGGCACCCCCGCCCCCGGGACCCCCCGACGCCGAGCCCTGAGCCGGGACCCCCCCCCTCGGCCCCGCAGAGAAGGTGCAGGAGGAGATCGAGCGGGTGATCGGGCGCGGCCGCGTGCCCGCCGCCGAGGACCGCGGCCGCATGCCGTACACCGACGCCGTCATCCACGAGCTGCAGCGCTGCGGCGACCTCCTGCCGCTCAGCCTGCCGCACCGCGTCACCCGCGACACGCTCTTCCGCGGCTACCTCATCCCCAAGGTGCCAGGCGTGGCTGCGGGCGCGATGCGGCGCGTGCCATGTATAGCTCCATGCATGCTGTGGTGCATGCCATGCGATGGCTGCCGGCATGCTGCGGTGCGTGCCATGCGACGGCTGTGGGCGTGCTGCGGTGCATGCTATGTGATGGCTGCGGTGCTGCAGGCGTGATGCGGCACGTGCCATGTGACGGCTGCATTGCTCCATGCGTGCTGCGGTGCGTGCCATGCGACGGCTGTGGGCATGCTGCGGTGCATGCCATGCGTTGCTCCATGCGTGCTGCGGTGCATGCCATGCGATGGCTGCCGGCGTGATGCGGTGCATGCCATGCGACGGCTGCGGTGCTGCGGGGGTGCTGCAGTGCATGCCATGCGTTGGTCCGTGCATGCTGCGGTGCATGCCATGCGATGGCTGCGGGCGCGATGTGGCGCGTGCCATGCGATGGCTGCATTGCTCCATGTGCACTGTGGTGCATGCCATGTGGCGGCTGCGGGCGTGCTGCAGCGTGTGCCATGCGACGGCTGCGGTGCTGCGGGGGTGCTGCAGTGCATGCCATGCGTTGGTCCGTGCATGCCGGCGGTGCATGCCATGCGACGGCTGCGGGCGTGCTGCGGCGCGTGCCATGTGATGGCTGCGGTGCTGCGGGCGTGATGCGGCGCGTGCCATGCGACGGCTGCATTGCTCCATGCGTGCTGCGGCACATGCCATGCGACGGCTGCATTGCTTCGTGTGCACTGCGATGCACGCCATGCGACGGCTGTGCTGCTGCGGGTGTGCTGCAGCGTGTACCGGTTGCGTTGCTCCATGCGTGCTGCGGCGCATGCCATGCGATGGCTGCGGGCGCACTGCGGTGCATGCCATGCAACAGCTGTGGTGCTGCGGGCGTGCTGCAGCGCATGCTGGCTGCGTTGCTCCATGCTGGCTGCGGCGCATTGCATGCGGCAGCTGCACTGCTGTGGGCGTGCTGCAATGCATGCCATGCGGCGGCTGCGCTGCTGCGGGCTTGCTGTGGTGTGTGCCGGCTGCGTTGCTCCAGGCGTGCTGCACCGTGCATGTGGCATCATGCGTGCTGCTCTGTGTGCCGGCTGCATTCCTCCACGTGTGCTGCTCCATGCATGTTGCACCATGCGTGCTGCTCCATGTGCCAGCTGCGTTGCTCCACGCGTGTTGTGGCGTGTGCCCTGCACCAGCAGCCCTGCTGCATGCGTGTTGCGGCGTGTGCCCTGCACCAGCAGCCCTGCTGCATGCGTGTTGCAGCGTGTGCCCTGCACCAGCTGCCTTCCTCCATGCGTGTTGCAGCGTGTGCCCTGCTCTGGCAGCCCTGCTCCACACGTGTTGTGGCGTGTGCTCTGTGCCGGCTGCCTTCCTCCACGCGTGTTGCAGCGTGTGCCCTGCGCCGGCAGCCCTGCTCCACGCGTGTTGTGGCGTGTGCCCTGCTGCACGCGTGTTGTTGCGTGTGCCCTGCTCCACGCGTGTTGTGGCGTGTGCCCTGCTGCACGCGTGTTGCTGCGTGTGCCCTGCTCCACGCGTGTTGTGGCGTGTGCCCTGCTGCACGCGTGTTGTTGCGTGTGCCCTGCTGCACGCGTGTTGCGGCGTGTGCCCTGCGCCAGCTGCCTTCCTCCATGCGTGTTGCAGCGTGTGCCCTGCGCCGGCAGCCCTGCTCCACGCGTGTTGTTGCGTGTGCCCTGCTCCACGCGTGTTGTTGCGTGTGCCCTGCTGCACGCGTGTTGCTGCGTGTGCCCTGCTCCACGCGTGTTGTGGCGTGTGCCCTGCTGCACGCGTGTTGTTGCGTGTGCCCTGCTCCACGCGTGTTGTGGCGTGTTCCCTGCGCCGGCAGCCCTGCTCCACACGTGTTGTTGCGTGTGCCCTGCTCCATGCGTGTTGCAGCGTGTGCCCCGTGCCGGCAGCCCTGCTGCACGCGTGTTGCTGCGTGTGCCCTGCTCCACGTGTGTTGTTGCGTGTGCCCTGCTCCATGCGTGTTGCTGCGTGTGCCCTGCTGCACGCGTGTTGCTGCGTGTGCCCTGCTCCACGCGTGTTGCGGCGTGTGCCCTGCTCCACGCGTGTTGCTGCGTGTGCCCTGCTCCACGCGTGTTGCTGCGTGTGCCCTGCGCCAGCAGCCCTGCTCCACGCGTGTTGCGGCATGTGCCCTGCACCAGCTGCCTTCCTCCACGCGTGTTGCTGCGTGTGCCCTGCTCCACGCATGTTGCTGCGTGTGCCCTGCTCCACGCGTGTTGCGGCATGTGCCCTGCACCAGCTGCCTTCCTCCACGCGTGTTGCTGCGTGTGCCCTGCTGCACGCGTGTTGCTGCGTGTGCCCTGCTCCACGCGTGTTGTGGCGTGTGCCCTGCTGCACGCGTGTTGTTGCGTGTGCCCTGCTCCACGCGTGTTGCGGCATGTGCCCTGCACCAGCTGCCTTCCTCCACGCGTGTTGTGGCGTGTGCCCTGCTGCACGCGTGTTGTTGCGTGTGCCCTGCTGCACGCGTGTTGCGGCGTGTGCCCTGCGCCAGCTGCCTTCCTCCATGCGTGTTGCAGCGTGTGCCCTGCGCCGGCAGCCCTGCTCCACGCGTGTTGTTGCGTGTGCCCTGCTCCACGCGTGTTGTTGCGTGTGCCCTGCTGCACGCGTGTTGCTGCGTGTGCCCTGCTCCACGCGTGTTGTGGCGTGTGCCCTGCTGCACGCGTGTTGTTGCGTGTGCCCTGCTCCACGCGTGTTGTGGCGTGTTCCCTGCGCCGGCAGCCCTGCTCCACACGTGTTGTTGCGTGTGCCCTGCTCCATGCGTGTTGCAGCGTGTGCCCCGTGCCGGCAGCCCTGCTGCACGCGTGTTGCTGCGTGTGCCCTGCTCCACGTGTGTTGTTGCGTGTGCCCTGCTCCATGCGTGTTGCTGCGTGTGCCCTGCTGCACGCGTGTTGCTGCGTGTGCCCTGCTCCACGCGTGTTGCGGCGTGTGCCCTGCTCCACGCGTGTTGCTGCGTGTGCCCTGCTCCACGCGTGTTGCTGCGTGTGCCCTGCGCCAGCAGCCCTGCTCCACGCGTGTTGCGGCATGTGCCCTGCACCAGCTGCCTTCCTCCACGCGTGTTGCTGCGTGTGCCCTGCTCCACGCATGTTGCTGCGTGTGCCCTGCTCCACGCGTGTTGCGGCATGTGCCCTGCACCAGCTGCCTTCCTCCACGCGTGTTGCTGCGTGTGCCCTGCTGCACGCGTGTTGCTGCGTGTGCCCTGCTCCACGCGTGTTGTGGCGTGTGCCCTGCTGCACGCGTGTTGTTGCGTGTGCCCTGCTCCACGCGTGTTGCGGCATGTGCCCTGCACCAGCTGCCTTCCTCCACGCGTGTTGTGGCGTGTGCCCTGCTCCACGCGTGTTGCTGCGTGTGCCCTGCTCCACGCGCGCCGCTCCACGCGCCGGCCGCCTCCCCCCGCGCGCCCCCCGACCCCCCATTCCCCCCCCCCCAGGACACCGAGGTGTACCCCCTGCTCAGCTCGGCGCTGCGCGACCCGGCCGCCTTCCCGCGCCCCGACGCCTTCGACCCCGCCAACTTCCTCGCCGCCGACGGAACCTTCCGGAAGAACGAAGCCTTCGTCCCCTTCTCCGCCGGTACCGCCGCCGCGGGGGGGCGTGGGGGGGCGTGGGGTGGGGGGGGGTCTCTGCACACCCCCCCAACGCCCCCCCACCCGTCCCCCCCCCAGGGAAGCGGGTGTGCCTGGGCGAGGCCCTGGCGAGGATGGAGCTCTTCCTCTTCCTCACGGCCGTGCTGCAGAGCTTCCGCCTGCGCCCGCTGGTGCCCCCGGCGCAGCTGCCCGCGGACCCCCTGCCCGGGGGCTTCGCCAACGTCCCCCCCCGCTACCGCCTGCGGCTCGAGGCCCGCTGAGACCCCCCCCCCAGGGAAGGGACCCCCGCACCGGCACCAGCACCCGGACCCCTTCCCAGTACCAGGACCCCAACCCCAGCACCAGGACCAGGACCCCCACCCCGGCACCGGGACCAGGACCCCCACCCTGGCACCGGGACCCCCACCCTGGCACCGGGACAACCCCCCCATCAAAGGGACCCCCACCCCGGCATCAGGACCAGGACCCCCACCCCGGCACCAGGACCCCCGCACCAGCACCTGGACCTCTTCCCAGTACCAGGACCCCCCCCCAGCACTGGGACCCCCACACCGGCACCGGGACCTGGACCCCACCCCAGCACCGGGACAACCCCCCCCACCAAAGGGACCCCCACCCTGGCACCGGGACCTGGACCCCTTCCCAGCACCAGGACCCCAACCCCAGCACCGGGACCCCCACCCTGGCACCGGGACAACCCCCCCATCAAAGGGACCCCCACCCCGGCATCAGGACCAGGACCCCCACCCCAGCACCACGACCCCCACCCTGGCACTGGGACCCCCACCCCAGCACCACGACCCCCACCCTGGCACTGGGACCCCCACCCCGGCACCAGGACAACCCCCCCACCAAAGGGACCCCCACCCCGGCACCGAGACCCCCACCCTGGCACCAGGACAACCCCCCCACCAAAGGGACCCCCCCCCCGGCACCGGGACCCCCACCCTGGCACAGGGACCTGGACCCCCACCCCAGCACCACGACCCCCACCCCGGCAAAGGGATCCCCCACCCTGGCACCAGGACCCCCACCCTGGCACAGGGACCCCCCCCCAGCACCAGGACCCCCACCCTGGCACCGGGACCCCCACCCATAAACGTCTCCTCCACCCCCCCTGGTCGCAGCGTCACTCGGGTTTGCTCCGCGGCCGGGACCCCCCCAGCGCCGTTTGGGGGCGACGAGGGGGGGGGGGGCTGCAACGAGGGGGGGGGGGCTGCGATGGGGGGGGCTGCGATGGGGGGGGGGCTGCGATGGGGGGGTGATGGGGGGGGCTGCGATGGGGGGGGCTGGGATGGGGGGGGCTGGGATGGGGGGGTGATGGGGGGGGCTGCGATGGGGGGGGCTGCGATGGGGGGGGGCTGCGATGGGGGGGGCTGCGATGGGCCTCAGCGTTAATTATCGATGGCTTAATTATTGATTATTGATCACCTGACCGGCTTCATTGCTAATTATCAATGGCACAGGGCACTTAATTATCAATTATTGATCACGTGACAGGCTTCAACACTAATTATTGATTGCAGGGGTGCTTAATTATCAATTATTGATCCTCTGACCTGCTTCATTGCTAATTATTGGTTGCATGGTGTGCTTAATTATTGATTATTGATCACCTGACCTGCTTGATTACCAATTATTAATTGCATGGGGTGCTCAATCACTGATTATTGATTGCCAGAAGTGCTTCATTACCAACTATTGATTACATGGGGGGGCTTAATCATTGATTATTGATCACCTGGCCTGCTTCCTCCCCATTATTGATTGGGTCATGCCCTTAATCACCCATTATTGATTGCACAGCGTGCTGAATCAGCACTTATTGATTGGGTCATGCCCTTAATCACCCATTATTGATTGCACAGCGTGCTGAATCAGCACTTATTGATCAGGTCATGCCCTTAATCACCCATTATCGATCGCCTGGCCTGCTGCCTCCTCACTCCCCGCACCCGCCCATGGATCGATTCCCGACCCCCCCCCGGGGTCGCCTGCTAATTGCACAACCTCGTTAATCATCCATCAGCCTCCGCGTGGCCCCATTTGTTTGATTACTCTAATTAATCATCGATTACACCCCCTGGGGGGGGGGTTGGGGGGGGAGGGGGTCACCCCAGCCTCCCCCTCCCTCGGCTGCACCTCGAGAACCCCCAAACCTTTGACCCCCGCCGAAGGTTTGGGGGTCGAAGGTTTGGGGGGCCGGGTCCTCCCCTGCCTTCAGCTGGAGGATGGCGGCGAGGAAGATGAAGATGCCTTCGCCCAAGCGCTTCTTCCTGCCTCGGCGCCCAGGGCGGGGGTCCCACCAGCCGGGTGGGGGGGGGGTCCGTAACCTCGCCCTCCCTCCTCTTCCTCACCTCCGGAGAAGGCCCGAAGGTGTCGAAGGTGTCGCAGCGCCCGCCCGGGGTCGAAGGGTGGGGGGGGGGAGGGGCAGGGCTGGGCCAGCCGGCGGGGGTCCAACGTGCGGAACAGCGGGGGGCTGAGGAAAGGGGGGGGTCGTGGGGGGGGGTCCCCAGTTGTGGCACCCCAGGGATGCTCTGTGCCCCTTCTGGTACCCCAAGGATGCTCTGTGCCCATTGGGGTACCCCAAGGATGCTATGGGAGCCCCATGGGA